>NC_041391.1:461300025-461461202 GCF_002162155.2 Triticum dicoccoides
TTTCAGTTTTTAAAAAATAAAAGAAAATGATGGAAATGTCAAAAAAATAAAAGAAAATAAGTTTCCCATGTGATATGTGGTCTAGTTGTTGGGAGAATTTACAAATATGAATTTTGACTTTATTTGCAAAATCTCTCTGAAAATTTGTAAAATGGGCATAACTTTTGCATACGAACTCGGATTAAAAAGTTTTTTATATGAAAAATCATCTACTCAAATAGTTACATCCGAATTTAATCGGGGGAACCCCATTAAACATTTTCAAAATCCCCAAAAAAACCTAACAGAAAAAAGTTACGGGGCTTTCAAGATCTAGAGGCAAAAAAATTCAAACTTACTAGTGGCGCACCGTGGATGTGGTGCGCGACTAGTAACAGAAAAAAAATGGTTTTGAATTTTTTTTCAAAAAATGATACGTAATATGACCGGGAAGTTTGAAATATTTTTCAAAATTTCATCAGTCATGAACATGAACAAAGTCCTAGACATCAACAAGGTATAATAGGATTGATATGATAGATATATCAACAAGTGCATGTGAAGTGAGCTGTTGCTGGGGTTGGATAGAACTCTGAAGTTAAGCATGCTTTGGCTGGAGTAGTGTGAGGATGGGTGACCTCTTGGGAAGTTTGACCATAGAGTGCGATTTGACCTGAGATTAAGCATATTGACCTGAGATTAAGCCACTTCTATGTGGTGTGCCATTAGTATACCAGATACTAATGGCGCACCGTGGGCTATACTAATGGCGCTCCAGGGGTGCGCCATTAGAATACCAGATACTAATGGCGCACCACAGGTGCGCCATTATAAAAAAAATCTAATGGCGTGATGCTAGTGGCGCACCGGTAGTGCGCCATTAGAAGGCAAAACTGGTGCGCCACTAGCATGCCTTTTCCTAGTAGTGATACGTTTTGCGGTGATTATAGGGTGACTTTCTCACAGTTCAGCATCGGATTGCACTCTGTTGACCGGCCAAATAGTCTGCAAGGCGCCATGTTGACTATCTAAATTGACCACGTTCCTTGTGGGTCCCACCTGTCAGTTCGCATAGGGAAAAGTTCAGATAAACACAAATTTACGCAGGCGCGACAAGGCCCCAACCCGTGCGCGAGAATCACCTGGTTGTGTATGTGTCTGTCAGGGCCTGATGTGTGCGCATGCACGTGTAGGTTGAGCACTTGAGCGTGAGAGTGTGTGTTGGTCGTGTGGTGTACTCGTGTGTGCATGCATGCGTGCGTGTGTGCGCGTGAGTGTTGCGTGCATGCGTGGCTGCGTGTGTACGTGTGAGTGTTACGTGCGTGCGTGGGTGCATGTGTTTGTGTGAGTGTTGCTTGGATGTAGTTCGTGTGCATGCGTGTGTGTGTGTATAATCACCACACCAGCTCCTGTGTGTTAAAACAGACGGCTCAACATACCAATACAAGGCCACCTTGTCCGCTGTGCCCGTGGTCATGACTTCGAACCACCGTCCAAATATTTTTTGTCATTTGTTTTCATTCTTACTAGCAAGATGCCCGTGCGTTGCACGTAACATCAAGATGCATTTGTATGACTTTTTTGTCTTGTGAGAGAAAACGATGAACACGGGAAGGCCTTATTTGCAAATGTGGAGAGGTGTGTGGGTACCTTTTTGCAAAATTGCCATAGTTTCTTTCCTATCCGTGAGATATAAATCGGAAGGCCTATGTTGCAGGATGGCAGGCACACCATCATCACCAACTCTGTTTTTTATAAGAGTGTATTTTATGTATTTTATAAGAGTGTAGATGTAGAGTAGATACAAGTCGACAGGTGGGCATGATGGTAGTGAGATAATGTGGTGCAACACTAGAGGTGCCACGTGGAGTGTTTAGCTGGTCAACTAGTCATGTCATGAGCAAATACAGAGTTGTACGGTGAGCCCGTGATTGTATAATAACCACTAAATGTAAATGGTGACCGTAATGAGTGGATTCTGAAGTCCAATGTACGTATTCTGCTTTCGCTTCAAATACAATGATCGTCATTGCATATATCGCGAGAGAAAGATGAAACATGCGTGAATTTTCTGGGGGCTTACTTTTAGAGGACCTGGAGATAGTTTTGTGTGCATGCGTGAAAGGGGCGTACAAGGGGGGGGGTATGCGATGGAGAGAGCGATGCTCTTAGTTTCTCTTTATTATGACTAACTTTGTATATAGTATAAAAATATACAAATTCACAGCGCGGAATAAATATCATTGTGGGCACCATTCAATGCAAATTAGCGTTCATACTCCTCCATATAACTTTGTAATGTTGTATATATGTAGAAACTCTAAAATAATTTTGTGGCCACACTTTATTGAAAAGGAATGTTGTATGCGAAATAAACGTGAAGAGAGGGCTTTTTAGATCAATGGGGTACATGATGTAACGTGTGTGAATGTGCAATTGATGCATTTGGCGGGGCCAAGAGAGGTATGTGTGTGTATTACGTATTCGAGAGAGGCATGGATAGAGGGGCCGACGGGGGGCGTGGGATAGATAGCACGAGAAATGAGAGTGGTCTAGAGAGAGAGAGACGAATATGACATCACAACAAGAGATTCCATTCCCCTGTGTATATGCAAGGGGGAGGGAATAGAGGCACCAGGAGAAATTTTCTGTGTGTGTGGTGTTTGTGTTGGTATGTGTGGGTGTGAGAAGATAATGGGACGTGGGGGCAGAGGGTGTGTCACCGCGTGAGGTCCGGTGTGTCGAGGTGAGGCCCTTCGTTCGGTTCCGTCCCGCGCCACATTGGTCGGCCCGTGATGCATTTAGGAAGACCCATGGATGACTAGTCGTACAAGACAAAGATAGCAGAATTGTGAAGGACTCTGTGTCCACTGACAAAGCCGGCTAGGATTTGTAACCCTAGGTTCTCGGACTAAGGTAAACCCTTTATCTCTGATATTACTATTCATCCAACCTAACTTTAAGGGGCATCCTACAGAATGCTCTGCTAGAATCATACTCGTCGATTAGGAAGAGAGGTGTGAGACAATGCGTGAGAGACAGGCGTAAAGATAATGTGCGTACATGAGACACGTAGGCAGCTCCATGTATATAGAAGGGGTCGATGAGGATTGTGCGTCTGTATGTTTGTGAGAGGACTAGTGCTTGTGATAAAGGTTAGTGAAAATAGTTGTAAATGGTTACGAGAGGGAGGGAGGGTTATATCTAGAGCATGTGTGCGAGAAAGACACCTCGGGAGAGAGTGTGTGAGCATGTGTGAGAGACCACCAATGGAGAGTGAAACTACACGTAAAAGACTGCTGTACACATTGATTAAAGATATAAATTGTATCCAAATATTAGGATGGGATCATGATATTTGCAATTCGCGTAAGGAGAGGTCATTGATCCATCAGACATCTACATTCTATCGAATTTGAGCATGTCTATGTTATTATTCGACACAATTGATCCACATAGTTAGTATTTTGAACTCCAGACAATGCATCGCTTTAGCAATCGAATATAAACGTGAGTATAGTTCAAGTTGTGTGTTTAAATCACATCATACATACAAAAGTTACACAATGGACATTATAAATAGCTACCTATGAACTAGCATACATTTGAATTCAACTTAAGGTGGTTTAAAAAAAATGAATTCTACATGAAGTCCATTCAATTATTTGAATTGGATATCATGGCATTTGTAAACCATACCTAAATTCTGGGGGCACCAATCTTTTCTCTGATTTTGTACATAATAGCATATGTAGTCATGTACAAAATAGATTCAAATTTAGCTCCTCCATTCCAAAATAATCGTAGTTATAGGCTTTTCAAGTGTCATAATTTCAAGAAGAAGCAGATAATTTAATGAGGTTTTCAAACATACAAGGTCAAATATAACCTTGTCTATTAAGGTTAATCCTCATAGTTCAAGAGTACTCTAAACGTGAATGCTTGTCTTTCAAAATTTTGAACGAAGTGCCAAAAGAGCCTCTACTCGCCCGAAACCGTGTGAGACCAATGTTTGGTAGTACAAGGAAATTACTTTTCTAATAACTCCGACCGGTGAAACCTACCAGCCCGACGTCCAAAGGTCTAAACCGGGGTAGGTTTGTAGCTTCATCTAGACGCCACGAAACCGCCTCCGAAAAACATTCATACACAATGGCCACCTAAGCACACATGCGCGCGGACGAAATTGCTCCCGCCCACTATTTGGGACACCTGGGATTACCATCCTACCCCCGACCCGCAGTAGGTCCGAAATTTTAGAGGGGGGCAAAGTTTGTACTTTCCCCAATTTTCAAACAAGCGCATCCCATCTTCTGTTCAAAAAAGCCAAAAACAAGCGCGTCCCAGACCGAAATATGGTTCGCCCACCCGTCCGATTCCCCATTCGTACTCCGTGGGCGCCAAAAGTACCTCTCCACCAGCCGCGAAACCCCGACGTCCTCCGTCTGCCACCCCATCCCACCCATCAACCGCCGCCCTCCTCCATGACGCCGGAGCCGATACCCCGACGTCGTCGTCCACCGCAACCTCAACCGCAACGCCCTCCACGACTAGTAGTTGAAGCCGAGGCCAAGCCGTCCGTACCCGAGCCAGTTCAACCATGCCGTCCTGCGCCTCAATGCTGCCACTCCAACTTCGCCACCCTCTACCACACCGGAGCTGTTCCTGATACGCCGTCCTTTGCCGCCTCGGATCTGCTTCCTCTCTGCCGACATACGACCACGGCAACACAATCAACAATTTGGCCATGGGTTCATCCAAGCATGCACCCTCGATAACATTGGTTTCCCGGTAAAAAGAAGAAGATCGGCGCGACATGTGGAGGTGACCACACCGGCAACCAAAAAGGTAATCCTCTTCCCTTATTCGTGCAAATCTTACGTCTCTGCTTGCACGTTATTCATCCAACAGAAGACACTAGTTGACCACTTCTTCTTGATACTAGATGTTCCTAGTAACTCGCGATGCACAAGGTTTCTCCTCATATACTATTTCACCTTAGCTAGAGGTCCATCGCCCCCCTGAATTTCAATTTCTGGCCATTTGATTCCCAATTAATGGAAGCATTCCCCGACGTAATAGGCGCTAGTACGCCTATTACGCTGGGGAAGCAGTGCCTTGGTGTTTATCTTAGGGGCATGTGCGGCCTAGAGCTACTGGCGCCCGATCTGGAGGTCGGCTAGGATTAAAGGGATGGCGTGGGGGCGCTGCCAAGCATGGCGGTGGTGTGAGGTCGATGGGAGGGCGGGGTGGCGGAGGCAGGGGTCTGGGTTGGTGGCCGCTGGCGGTTCGAGAAAGATCGTCAACAGTGACTAGTGGGAGGTAGACGAAGGCCATCTGCCCGTTCCTTATAGATCAGACGGTTCATTTAAAAAATCAACTGACCTATTTATTTTCAGTCGACTGTTATCTTAGATATGACCACATGTAGTGGTGTGCTGGAGGAGTACCTGCATTTCTTGTGCTCATATATTACAAAATCATACGGAGTAGAATCTAATTTTGTTTGCCATGCAATGTTGTAGAGCTATCATATGTCTCCTGTCATTTATTTTTCAGCCACCTGCTATCTGCTACTTTTACAATGCACTAGTTCTGCACACACTTCACCCATACTCTCACTATTGTGTTTTATTGCAAGGGTATTTCAGACTCTGCCTTGAGAGAGGCAGAAAATAAAAGAGAGAAGTCGCTCCAGCTTCGTATGCGGGTAGGCAAGACATGTTATAGCGCTATAAAGGGTGCAGTGTCAGCAGATGGAGACGGTAAACGTAGCTCTGGAGTTGATGACCTCGCTCGCAATGGACCACCATGACAGGTGCTTGCTTTAACTTCACGGTGTCATATGTGGTTGCATGTTCCATATGGTGTCTAGCTTGTATTCGAAAGGCCGAAGTCGGTAAGATAAGGAAAGGTATTTTTTTACATGAACCACCATCCCGTGAGCACCAGAAGACAAATAGCTAGTCAGGGCACTGGCCGAGCCAGGACAAGCCCAGCAAAGATAGGCATCACCTGGAAGCCAACTAAAAATTGCGATGGTGGCGAAGCAGCCCACCTCCCACCAGGCTCTCAGGTCCTAGATGATCATGCTCACCACTCCAGCCGGATGTCTAGCTTGTATTGCTTCCAATTTGGTTAAATTGCATCTGCTTAGCTTACACATTATACCTTTGAATATGACATGCCTTTCTGTTTTTGGTACATACTAGTACATCTGTGTATTAACCATGTTCTTACATCAAACTAATGTTCTTGTGTATCCCTCATCAATCACTTATGACGAGCAGGCAGGCAAGGGGACTACTCCTCATTTAAAGAATGCAGCGTCAGCCTCCCGACATGATTCTCAAGAAACAGAAAGGCTAGATGAAGATAGTGAACATAGCTCTGTAGTTGATTACAGCATTTCCCCTACACTAGCATCGCAGGTGCTTGCTCTAACTTGGCAGCGTGATATGTGGTTGCATGTTCCATATGGTGTCTAGATTGTAATTGTTCCAATCTGGTTAAACTGCATGTGTTAGTCTGCTTAGCTTATACATTATACCTGTGACATGCCTTCCTGTGTTTAGTACATAGTACATCTGTCTATTAAGCATGTCCTTACATAAAACTATTGTTTTTTTGTACCCCGCATCAATCAATATGACGAGACACCTTTAGTATATGCAGTGCGATATTAGTTGCATCTTTCATATGATTTATAGCATGCGCTGCTTCTAATTTGTTGAAATTCCATTTATGACGGGACGCTTTTAACTTGTCAGAGTCATATTGGTTGCATATTTGTTGTGGTGTCTAGCTTGCATTGCTTCTTATTTGCTGGAATGGTTTCTACTTAGTTTACACAAACAATTGTGAACATGCCACGCCGTCCTGTTTTTCGTACATATTCCATCCTGGTATCATGTGTTTGCCTTACATCAAAGTAGTGATTGTCAGTATCATGCATGAATGTGTCCTGAAGAGAGAATTTTATTGCTTTTTCTTGTCGGTTTTACTTGACAATTCAAAATCAATAAAGTGGAAGGAAGTTAGCAAGGCAGCGGATAAAGGTGCTCCTTCCGAATGGAGGGCCTCTATGGTTTCTACTCCTCCAAACCCCCAAGATGATTTCCAAGACAACACATGCATAGACACTCAACAAAGCTGTGTTTATGATGAGCACGTCTCCCCTAGTGCAGCATCACCCGTGCTCCCTCTAACTTGGCACTGTTATATGTGGTTGCATGTTATGTGTGATGTCTAGCTTGTATTTCTTCTAATTTTGTTGAATTCCATCTGCTTACTTTACACATTATACTTGAATAAGACACGTGTTCCTGTTTCTAGAACATACAATATCTGTCTATCACACCATGTTCTTACATCAAATTACTACTGTTGTGTAACCTGCAACAATCACTTATCATAAGACACGTTTGACTTCAGAGTGTGATATAGGTTACATCTCGCATTCTTTTCTAGCTTGTACTACTAATTTGTTGAAATGGCACTTATGATGAGACAGTTTTAACTTGGTAGAGTGATATTCGTTGCATCTTTCATATGGTGTCTAGCTTTCATTGCTTCTAATTTGTTGAAATGCCTTCTCCTTAGTTTACACATCATAAGCTGTGAATATGAAATGCTGTGAATATGCAATGGCACTAATGACGAGAGACCTCTAACATGATAGTGTGATGTTGTTTGCATCTTGCATATGATTTATTTCTTGTACTGCTTCACATTTGTTTAAACGCCATTTATGATGAGACACTGTTAACTTGGCAGAGCGATATTTGTAGCATCTTTCATATCGTGTCTACCTTCCATTGCATTGCTTCTAATTTGGTGAAATGTCTTCTTCTTAGTTTACACATCATAATTCTGGTTATCTCTTCCGTCCTGTTTTTCATACATATTACATCCTCCTACCATGTGGTTGTCTAACATCAAAGTTCAGTTTGTCTGCATCACACATCAATTTGTTCTGAAGAACTAAATTATTATTTGTTTTTCTTGTCGTCTTGACTTAACATGGCATAGAGAAAGAGGAAGAAACACAGAATTGTGGGGAATGAGAAGCGGATGAATCCTGCAGATTCTGCTGGTACTGATGGTGCAATAGAAGGTCAAAGCCCAGCGGAAAATTCTACAAACATGACATCCCATGCTACACGAGTTGCAAAAAAAAGCCAAACAGAAACAAATAGCTGCCACCAAACAAGCAGAGATAGCCCTAGTTCTTGCAACACCTACCACAGTACTACCAGTTGCACGACATACTCGTGCGTCAACTAAGCTAGCAGCACGTTCCCAAGCTCCCTTGCCACCTGACACTACTTCCCAAGCACTCTTAACACAAGACGAGTTGGCAATACCAGATGAACCTTGTGAGCTTCAACAGCAAGAAGGTAGTTGCTGGAGTCAAGGTACAGTTGCATGCTTCTTTATATGTAGTCTCATAGTTTGATGTACACTAACACTTCCTATGTTCGTTCTTGGACTAGCACCTAGGTGCAAGAGGAAACAATAGGGATAATGCTCGATAGGTTAAATTAATCTAGAGGAGGAAGAATGGAGAGCCGTTTTGAGGCAGGTTTAAAAAGGCCACGTGATGCTACAGAGTCAGCCAATTTAGTATCAGAGGTAGCGGTTGCCGTTAGGTGTCATGTACGTATCCTCCCAACATGGATTCAGTACAGGAATGACAAAGACAAAACCCAGTTCAACACCTTCCTCGACCATTTATCTGTAAGTATGGTTATGTATGGAAACTAGTAATATCGTCTTGCTCTGTCCCATACTTTCTAGGTTGCTGATAATGAGACTCCCATAATTTTCAACAGATGAGGTTCAAGTTGGATATCCAAGATGATGCAACCAGACAAGCTTGCACCCATGTTTTCAAGTCTGCTCTGCGACAGTATCGGTATAACTTGAGGAAAACTCACTTTGAAGGCAAGGCTAACAGTGAACTTTCCCAAACATCTCCTGTGGAAAATATATCGGATGAAGACTGGAGGGGCCTTGTTAAACACTGGTCTGATCCGAAGTATCAGGTACATTATATATATGTGATCAGATCACATGTTGAAGTACTATTAACGCATGTGCCACACAAATCTATCTTCTTGTAGGTGAACTGTTCAAAGAACAAGGCCAAACGTACGAAAGTGAAATTCCAACAGACGACAAGATCTCCTAGCTATATTGCACACAGCGAGGCTCTTGTAATTAGCTGTTGTTTCACTCTTTTCGCTGTACCATATTATCAGATCTATATTGACTTGTTCGAAATGCAGAGGAAAGCCCGCAAGGACCAAAAAGTACCTGAACCAAATGTTGTGGAAATCTTCAAGGACTGTCACACTAGCAAGAAGAAGGGCATGACTACACCAGTCAAAGCCGCTGTTGTAAGTCCTTAATCCTCATGCCTTTTAACTACTACTTACTCTGACTTGTGCCTTGAACTGCATGGTTTGCAGCCAATGTCTATTACTCTTTTCAATTATATACACAATTGTCATAGCATATCATTGCACCTTACAAGGTTTAAAAGAGAGGAGTGATGTTCCTTTGATCTTGACCCGTAATCTAGTTCCGTGCTGGACTTGCCCACACAATGTTAAAATTGCCTGTTTGTCTATTCTCAGTTGTTTTGTGATATGAATGATGTCATACTATGCTTACCGTATTATAAACTTCGTCTCTTTATCCTTAGCCCTCAATACAATGTGAAGAAATAGACAATACATTAGCGATGGTACTTGGTCATATGTTTGGAACCTGGTTTTATTATGTACTTTGCAATAAAATACAACTAATATTTTACATGGGTTCACCAGAATAAGTTCTGTATATTGACCAAAGCTATTTTGTTCGTTTTGCTGCCTCCTTAATATCTTCTGTTCTGGTACTACTAATGTAAAACCTCAACTTTTCTGTGAACTATGGAAAAAATGGTGGAACCACCACCTTCTGAAGGTGGCGAGGCAACTATAACCGCAATGTCAGCTCTTGCTGCAGTGGGTCAGTACCTATCCACTAACAGTGCCAATTGCACGTTCCTACGTAAAACTGGGTTGGTTGTTAAGGAAATATCGTCCAAACTGCCTCATGATCAAGATATGCAAGCTCAAAGCAATGTTGTATCTGCGCTCCAGACACAAGTCCATTCCCTAACAGAGACCCTTTGTGAAACAAGGAGAAACATTGATTAATGTCGTCAAGATATGCATGGTTTTGAAACCAGACTATCAGACATTTGCTATGTTGTTCAGGAGCCTAGGGGAAATGAAGGCGAGTGTTATGGTGCTCCATCGGACAATACAGCATGAAAACATAACAGTCAGGTCAAATGAACTGAGCTTCTGAACTTCTGGTAGTGCATTTATCTGCTAGACTGTTATGTTTTATGCCAACCTTCCTTTTGTTATATAGTTGTAATTTGTTTTGTGTGATAATAAATTTATTCTTAACGTGCAGCCGCCGGCTGAAGAAAACAACAAGCCATTTTTGTATAGTGTAGGGTGTCCCCTATATTTGCACTAGTGGCGAACTTTGATGCCGAGTGGATGTAATCTGTGCAATTGCCTTAATAGCCTAGCGTTAGTTTCGGCCTTATTTATTTCCTAGTATTCTTTTTCCCTGGTTTGCTAGTGGCCGCAACTACCATGGGCCATATACGGGCCATAGGATTCATGGGTCTCCTACGGGCCATCGATAAATGGGTCTATAATCAGTGGGCCTCGGGCTGTCGATAAATGGGCCTGTAGTCGGTGGGCCTCGAGCCGTCGGATAAATGGGTCTACATGGGCCATAATCGGGCGTAATTGGTATAGGCCCAGCATCTAATGGGCTAGAATATAGGACGGGCTGGAAACGGCCCAACGGGTTAATAGGCCAGAAACGGACCGACTCTTGCCATGGGCCGAATTTGGCCCATTAGGGGAACATGCCAGTAACGGGCCGACTCTTGCCATGGGCCGAATTTGGCCCATTGGGGGAACATGCCAGTAATGGGCCGGAAGTAATCGAGGGCCGAAAAGGAACCCAAGAACGTATGGGCCATCAATAGGCCGAAAGCTAACACGGGCTGGAAACGGCCCATGTAAATCACGGGCCGTTAACGGGTACAAAGAAAATTACTGTTCATTATGGGCTAGAGTCACCGTGGGCCTGTAAAGGGCCGAAAGATACAAAGGCCTCATATGGGCCGAAAGATGTCGTGGGCCATACATGGGCCGAAAGTGAAATGGGCTGGTGTTATATTCGACAGCCCACATGACGTTGTTGGGCCGATTTCCTTTAGTGCCTAGCGGGTCGTGAGTTAACGGCCCGTAAAATGGGCTATTTGCGAAGAGATCGTTAACAGGCTTTTCATGGGCCAGCCCGTTAACTTTTGACCAAGTCAAACGGGTCGGCTTTGTAAGCTAAATGGGCCAGTGGTGGGCCGTGGCATGTGTCAACATATCATAGGCGCCTATCTGACCCACTGACGAGCTGACACGTGTTTCGTCCGGCCAATAAGAATTTTACACGTGGAAATTTCCCATTAGTCGGGGCTGTTAACGGGTTATCGGATCCAAAACCCGACCTGATAGCTTAACCGTGTTCCGTTACGGTGGATGCCATGTGTCGGTCACCCTTGACGAAAGCACTTCTGTGACGCGCGATTTATCGTCATGGAAGTGGACACTTCTGCGATGATAATTTTGGTAATGTCATGGAACACTTCTACAACAGCATAGGTATGACTATCTTGATTCTTTCATAAAATCGTCATGGATGTACATGCATGACAAAAAACGCGACCTACTGTGACAAACACGTATCATCACGGAAGTGTATTTTTTTTGTAGTGCCACTACATGCAAATGTATCTATGGAGGTGATGCGTGCATGCATTTTTTAATACCATTCACAACATTGATGTGGCACGTGCATCGAAAATTGTACAATCCCCACACAGAGTGATATCACTTCATGACGTATCGTGGTACTGCTCACTTCGACTCGATGGGAGGGATTCATGCATACACATGCATGTGTGCTCAAAATAGATCATGTCATCCCAGAGCATGACCTATATACCTTAATACAAACCAAAAAATAACCCCCTCCTAAGTCAAATTAACCTCTCTAGTTGTCGAGCAAAGTAGTGATGGACCAAGCAGACCAACAGATGGAATGCGTCGATATCGCTGATAACCGCGTGAGTGGGTGCTAGAGGACAACTCTGGCACCCGGCTTAGAGAAACCGGAACGCACCATATTCCAGCCCAGAGATTGAGATGAAGTCTTCTGGAATATGGCACTGCTTGACATAGAACAAATCAGCTCTTATTACAAAGGATAATAAATACACGGGTCTGATGTTATAAAGGATCACATCAGCATGGTGACACTATGCCTGCGATACTACAGTTGCTCTATGCTAGCAGTGGAACAACTCGTAGCAGCGCAATACTTCTAGCAGTGGAACAGTGACGAAGGTGGTGAAATCCACTCCGCAGGGACTCTGGCTGGGACACGATCTAGCTTGCACGCATAGTAACCTCGACAAGCAATCAATTAATCACTACATCACCTGCAATCTGGCATGACACGCCAGATCAGTACATTGAATGTACTTGCAAGCTCACAACGACCAAAAGCATGAAGGAAAAACAACAACATAGCATTAAACAGGTTAATTACCAACTACTATGATATGAAAGCAACTACTAAGCATGATATGTAACAACTACAATACTGATAAACCAACATCTTAATCTCAATGAACCATCTCATGCTTGGCTATCCGGACAAGTAATATACCATCTCGATCACCTCATGATCAATACCTCCACGTGATCACCGCGTGACCACATCACAAACTAAATAATCATCCTTGAGATCATCCCAACATCATCATCAACATCCTGCCAAATTGTTACTGCTCATAAAACATCAACATATGAATCACCTATAAGTCATTCCGTCATGTGAGTGTTGGTCGAACGGTGTGACCTCGTACGAACTTGTGCTCATGACCGAGGACGCGACTATTGGTAGATTAAACACACATACTCTACAGAGGTAGCACACTGTACCCACACCATGGAACCCATGGCCTCGCACTCCCATTCGGGTGGACCAACGGTGTTCCAACAAAACTGATCTACTGTCATGACACTCTCCCAGCCACTCCAACCAACACCCCTTTGGGTTCAGTCCTGGGTGGCCCCATGTCTACCAAAGACATCAATGGCCACCATCATGGCAAAACAAAAATGGTCCCAAACATGGACAAAAGGGCCCTATCCAACTACGGGCACACAAGGCTTATGTCCACCTACCCGATCAGGGTAGCGTGTGCGCATAACCTTCCATCGTTGGAGGCATCGGCGAGAGGCACAACAATAGCATCGCATTAGGGCCTTACCATAAAAGGCAAATGTGGTTGCACTATAAAAGCCCGGTTCGGTGGCACCTGACCAACTTAATGACGGAATTTATCCGCAAAATAATAGTGAGAACAGATACTATAACACCATCTATCAACCTGTATTCCAAGTCATAGCAATATCCAACAACTAATCCAAAGTATATTATCGTCATATCAAAATACTATGGGGATAGCATAACACTGCTATCATGATGAATCCAATAATGATAATACTACTACTCCAATAGTAAGAACAAGCTATCCAGCTAAGTTCCACATGCAAGTGTCATCTCCGAAATCATACTCCAAAACATAATATCAACTAGCATCATGATGAAAATAATACTAGCCACTAATAATCCAAAGGCAACATGACATCCAAGTAATACCCCAAAGCATAATATCAAATACCACCATGAAAATAATCATAATAGCCACTAATAATCCAAAGGCAACATGACATCCTCATAAGCTGCAAAATATTGATACTAACACTCTAAGCAATATCATTGCAATAGCAAGATCAAAATAATACTCCGAAAAGTGCCATGAACAAGTCACACATATCTAATGCAAACTTTTAAATAAGTTTAAATAAGTACACCATGTCACATCATTGCAATCATCCAAATGGAGGGTGTGGCTTGCCTGGGGTGTAAGGATTCACCTGGAGAAAGTGCGAGAAGCTCACAGAAAGAATCACCGGAAATTGTTCTCTCTTAGAGGGGGGTGGTTAAGGGTAAGGTCATAATGGTCATTTTCAGAATGTTAAAACATGGTTAAAATGATTCCATCAGAACAGGCTCGATGAGATGAAGAAGTGGGCTTTTGAATCACCTCATTTGGAGCTACGGTTGAAGAGTTGTGATAGTTTTTCTGCCAGGGACCTTTTTGTAATAAAATATTCACAAAAAGGCGCTCAGCCGGAAAAACTGAACACGCTTTTTCTAAAAATATGTTTTGCAAAAGGGAAAATGTATTTTGGCCCGAGGGAGAGGAGGAATGCGCTTTCGTGGAGGGGAGACGTATTCGGGGGAATACGCCCCCACTTATCCACGTTAGTAGGGGTGGGGCCAGCGAGCTGGGACGCTGACGCCTGGGGCCCACCTACAGGTCGCCTCCTTCTTCTCCCTTCGCTGCACACCCGGGAGGTAGAGGGAGGCCGCCGACATCGGGCGGTGATTGCCGATGACTCCGGGCACCGCAGGCGACGCTCCGCCTATGTACGAGATCAGCGTGAAGGGGCGCACCAACGATACACGAACCAGCCGCCGGTGAGGCTCGAGATGACACCGGCTTGGACTCCAGCGGAGGTGGCCTTCGGCCACGATGGGGGCACATGGCGATGTGAGCTCCGGCGATGAACGGAGGATATGGGGAGGATCGTCAGGGACTAGGTGGTGCGCTGGTGGTGGTAGAAGGACGAGACGGAGCTCGGCTTGACCAAATTTAAGAGGAGGAGGCCGGTGGCCATGGCGGCAATGGCAACCACAAAGAGCTCCTAGGGTGCGAGGGGGTGGCTAGGCGGGGCTCTGGGAGAGTGGGGAGGAGCTTTGGATTCTCAGAGCGGCTCGGGGCTGGCCATTATATAGGCGGGGCGAGGATGTCGAGCCGGAGGCCGCCGATCGGGTCTATCCAACGCTCTCGCAAGCTCAATGATCACGGGGAGGCCAAGGAACACGACGAGGCATTGATGCAGGGTTCACAGAGAAGAAAGCAACGCCGAGGAGCAGAGGAAGAGGCCGAGACGAGCTCGGAGCCAAACGGGGCATAGTGCACCTATGGACGCTCGGCGTCTAGCTCCGGCATGGAAGTTTCTGGAGGGGGAACAGGGCGGAGGGCGACGGGTGAGGCACGGGGAGTTAGGTCGGCACACCCAGACGCGCGGAACTCGCCGAGACGGAGCTGCCCGATGCGTCCCGACGCCCAGAGTGCGGCCAACGCTGCCAGAGCGCGTGCATAGACGTGCTAAATACGCGGTCACCACTGTGCCCGGCATGGAGGGGACGCAAGAGACTACCATGAGTTGTCTAGAGTGTTGTCTCTGCTTCATAGAGACTGAGGGATGTGAAAGATCAAGCGGAGGAGCACTGGAGCGATGTGAGGATTCAGTGAAAGTTTGCTGTGGCAAACATGGCTGCGCACTGGTGATCAACAGGGAATTGATTGGGGTCAAAGGTGTTGTCTGGGGTGATTAACTAAGGAAGGACTATGATCCTGGAGCTTTTGGAGTACAATGGAGCACAAAACAACATAGTTGCTTTGCAAATTCAATTATAGTCCAGAATATTTATCATGATGATGCACTCACATGGAGCATCAACTTGAGCTCAAATTTGGCAAGGCATGATTATTTGGACATATGAAGGTGCTATAAAAATTTCATACCAAATGGACAAGCTAAAATGGCACTTGATGAATAAACATCTTGACTGTCCAGAAACTTGGGAAAATTCTAGAGGAATATTGGCTTGATGAATTTATCCCAATTTTGGCAAAGTGAGGTTTCACGGTCATGAGAATGCTCTGGTAAATTTTCAACCAAAATGAAGTAATATAAAATGTATTTTCTTCACAACCTGAAAATATTGACAGACAAAAAGATTTGATCTTGTGCTCACATAGATCAAAAGATGGAGCTGGAAATTGGAGAAGTGGGTTAATATGAGCACATGAAGGAGTGTGCAAAATTTCAACTCATTTGGATACTCCTAGCTAGTACTTCCTTCACAATGCCTTATGTTTGACAAAAACATTGAAAAATTGCTGAGGAAGATTGGTTAGGCAAATAAAGTTGAATTTTGGCATGATGCAATGATTTGGATGATATATCAGGCCCAAAACGTTTGGGAGCAAACAAGATTGGATAGGTGGCACTTCCTTCACAGAAAGCCACATTGGACAAAAATGAAGAATAATTATTGGGGAATTATTCTTGGGCTGGGACAGGAAAGTTTGGGCATATTTGATCAACATATGACCCAATAAAATTTGAGAATTATTTGGGAATTTTTGGATGGACAGAAATATAGGTTGCTTCACAACCAAGGGCACTTGAGGTTATTCCTTTAATAGAAAAGGAATTTTCCCCAAGAAAAAGAGTTATGGAGTTTGGCTAGAATGGAAATGGCATGATCTTGGGATGCTTTTGAGATTGATGAGTCACTTGGGAGAGGATATTATGATGATCTCCTAGGTTGCAAGGCCACAGAACCACTCCCAAAAGAAAAATAGAGCAAAAACCAAATAAATCAAAATAAAAAGAAAAGGGCCAAAACTAGGTTGTTACAAACCTTCCCCCCTTAAAGAAATCTTATCCTCGAGATTTGGTTGCTCAGGGAACAAGTATGACTTGAGAACACTATTTCCAACTCGGGTATCCATTTCCTTTATTTAGTGTTCCCCCGAGAATTTCAGATGATCAACTTACCTTTCTCTGTGGTGGTTTGCTTCACCTTTCCCAAATTTTGTCAGATTTTTGCTCATATACCAATTCCTCTTGCTGACGTTGATTTTCTCATATCCGCGGTGATATCCAATGGATCTGATCATAAATTCCCTTTTTTCACGAATTTTTTTACTTCTGCCATGGAGTTTGCTCAAACAGATGCATGTCTTTCGGGTTCAATTAATGTTGAGAATCATGGCCATTCTCCCAAGGAGACCTGACTGTTCACAGGTGGCACTAATTTATCGTGATTTGTTTCTTTGTCTCAATCATGAGATATGTACCAAAGATTTGACTGCCTTCTATCTTGAGCAATATAAAGGGTACTTATACTGGTATCATACCTCAAATATTAGCATCTTAAGACTGGTCTGATAGAAGTGCTGGAAGGAAAATACTTTCCATGACCTGTTGTCCATGCACTTGGTTTCGCCAGTGGATATAACTGATCTGATATGATGGTTCGGCTTTTGATTTACCCATTTTGTCGGTATACTCATCTGCGGTAATAGAATGTGCCATGCTTTGACAGTGTCGCTGAAGTCAAACTGCTGAGGTTGCAAAAGAATCTTGGATCTGACAAAAAAGATTCGTATATTCCACACTAACCATTTCAAGTGGGTCAGCGGGATAAGAAATGCTTGTAGAAGAGAGTAGTCCTCTGAGGGTATGCCTTTGTAGATCCATATGGAAATTATGGCCTCCAACTGACTTGGGTATCCGGACCCTGATGGTCGTGCAAAAATCACCATACCTTTTTTGTCAGTATCATCCTTCAACAGTCATGATTTTCTTTGTCAGGGTACTGTACTGAAATAGCTTGGCCACATATATCCTTAATTCTTCGTACAACCATGGATGTGGCTAGTGCAATATTTTTGGCATCATTCCTTCTGTTTGTTTTCTGATCTGCCTCCGTACATATATGGCATATACTCGGGGCATGTAGCTGTACAGAGCTCATTGTTGTGGCCAATCATGCAAGAGGGTGACAAGAGTTCATAATATCACCTTGTCAGGTGCGAGAATAATTTCCTTGGTGACCTCAAGACTGTGGATTCTGCGTTGTCATCTCCAGATCTTCTCGATCCTTGTATTACATGAGATGTATCTCTGCTTATCTTCACTTGCATGGCTCATGAGGTTGTTAAATCCTTTTCTTCCTTAGATATATCTGCTTGATCCTTGCCGCATCTCGTATGAGTGAGTGATATGACTGGGGATGCATGTTGACCATATATACAAGAAGAATATGCCACCAAACACTCGATCCTGGTAGCAGGCATATGTTTTGACTGCATTCACTACTGTAGGATGCTACTAACACGACACTATGATCAGATACCCTTTGATGAAACTGTGTGTGATGCAATAATCACAAACGGTGGTGTAAAATAACCGTCAAAAAAGGTGCAAACCCTTTGCTTTGGTGGGCACATCAAACACGGTTCAGATTTTAGTTGTGTGTGTGATGCTGAGCATACGGTTGATCCATACAAACTGTTTGCAATTAGACAGAACAATAGAAACGGGCAGCCATATCAATGTGTGTGCGATGTACGGCATATAGTTCGCTCCGATGAACTGTTTGCGATGATCGAGGTGAACACAAATGATTTAGCGTAACAAGATGTGTGTGATACCCGGCAAACAGGTCGGTAATCAGAATTGTGTTCGATCATTATAGACAGCCCATACAGACTTTTTTTTGAATTATGTGCTCGTCAGGGCATATAGTTCAATAAACCATGAGTAATAATGTAGAAGATCTCTCTTGAATACTTATTACTAACCATCTGCGATGAGATTGATAGGATAAACAGAGATAACAAATTAATATGAGCGAACGGAAACAGAGATATGTACAGTTTGCTTAATTTAGTCCTTCTTCTTCTTGTTGTTGTTGTTGGATGGCCCCGCGACATCGTCTTGGTGAGGATGCTTCTTGCCGCTGATGATTGGCTTTTCATTGCTGCCGCCATTGTCGTCATCGTTGTTGTCGTCGTCCTCCTCCTCCTTGTTCGACCATTCCTCCTCCTCATCATCGTCGTCCTCTTCTCCGTCCTCCGATGGCTCCTCGTCCTCGGGTTGTCGTCTGAAGACTCTGGAGGCAGAGTCCCTTCCATGATCCGGATATAATCAAGGTCTAGGCTCGATGCCGGACTCATGGAAGACGAGCGGGATGATTTCGATGTTGACCTATCATCGGGCGCACGACTGCTGGCCGAATCGTCATCCTCACTGTCGCTCGACATGGCTGCAGAGTGTGTGCCAGTGTGTAGCACAGCCTGCCGGGGACGATGAAGATGGTGGACACTTAAGCAGGGTATGCAAAGAAGAGGAAATGCCAATTGAAGCGGGGGTTGACGTATTATCTAACCGCTGATATAATCAACCGCAATTATTTGTACCCAGTCGCTCGAAATTCCCGGGGTTGGGCAGAACTCCTCTTGGCTGGTTTATTTTTCAGGACAAAAAGAAGGAAGGAGTTTTGGGATTATGCACCGGTACCGGTACGAGCGGAGTAGGACAGTTGGCAAGCAATACATTAGGCTATTCTTATTGATAAAGCCAGTAATAATCAAACTACAAAGGAAAAGAAAAAAAGACAAAGGAAAATATCTGCACGAATCTTTGCGTAACATCAATGGCATAGGACCTAGATGTGCATTATTTAGAGCACATCTAGATGTGCTTTAGCAATACTGTCAAACAAAACCCCTAATCATCATTGCAAACAGTGCATAGAACATGGCTAATGCGACAACCAGAACTACACATGCTAGTTCCTTCTTGTCTCTTGCTTTCATTTGTTGCTGTGATTGATTCTTTCTTGCTTCATCGTACTGATTGTACATTCCAGATCAACCAGTTTCTTCTTACTGGTCCGAGCCCTGCCATGCCATTCTTCATCCAACCAGTTAACAAAGGCACAAGCCTCATATCCACGCCAATGTTAAATAGCATTCAGGATAAGCGGTGGCATTAACTGAAGTAAAATGATGAACTTAGCACTAACCTCTAAGGGGCAACTGAGAAACCGCCTGCCAATGTTGAATCCCTCCGTGCATACACATCGAGCGACAGTGTGCCCGTGCACACAATTTAGCTTTTGGTACTTCTCGGTGGCGCAAAACTCAGAGTCGAACTCGTGTTGCGGGAGTCTAGAGTCATGCTCCGGATCCGGTGGCAGATCGCTTTCCTGGGGGCAGGGGTGTCATTCAGGACGGATTCAACAAGGAGCTATACTTTGGACAGGCTAAAAAAGATCGGCATAGATTGGAACCTGACAGGACGATTCGGATCCGTAGTACACCTGCCTTCTGATGACCTTAGGCAAGTGCTCGGCGGTGACCGCTGTCGTCGCGGCGATACGAGCAGGAGCAGCCGCATCGAAACCATCAGCACCACTCGTCCGCATTCCCCCAATGTCAGCGCCACGCGACGGAATTTGGAGGCTATGTAGGGATTTGGGGGAAATGGGGAAACTATGGGGATAAGCTAACGGTCGGGAACTACTTATGGAACTATATGTTGTATATAGCACATTGTTTATACATGTCGTTTGTGTTAGTTATTACAACATCACACATGATTTCCGCACCAAACCATGTCAGAAGACATCGTTGGTTAGACACGGTTGCCGTTACATAACCGTATGTGATGTACTACCCTGTCCATATAATTGAGTTACATCGATACCATGTAAACAGCTGCTCTGCGAATATCCGTAATAAAAAAGCCGCTCTAAATGCGGCGGCGACCTAGGTAGCGACAATTGGCACTACTAGGAAAAGTTCTATAGATAATATGGACATTAATGGCCCACCACACATGTGGTGCGCCACTCCTATATAGCAGTGGCGCACCATGTGTTGGTGCGCCATTAAACTGTAAATAGTAATGGCGCACCACATCCACGGTGCACCACTACTAACAATTTTTTTTATTTTTTCAAAACTAGTAATGGCGCACCAGAGGATAGTGTGCCATTACTAGTTAAACTAGTAATGGCGCACCGTACCACACCCTCGGTGCGCCACTACTAATTTTTTTTCAAATTTTTTTTCAAACTTTTTTTCAAAACTAGTAATGGCGCATCGTGGGTGTGGTGCGCCATTACTAATCCGCGGTGCGCCATTACTAACTTTGACCAAAAATTCCACCGAATGCACCCCCGCCCCTCCCCCCTGTGGACCGCCATTTCAGTTTTAAAAAAATAAAAGAAAATGGGGGAAATGTCAAAAAAATAAAAGAAAATAAGTTTCCCGTGTGATATGTGGTCTAATTGTTGGGAGATTTTACAAATATGAATTTCGACTTTATTTGCAAAATCTGTCCGGAATTTGTAAAATGGACATAACTTTTGCATACGAACTCGGATTAAAAAGTTTTTTATATGAAAATCGTCTACTCGAAAAGTTACATCCGAGGTTTTCAGAATCCCCAAAAACCTAACATAATAAAAGATACAGGGTTTTTAAGATCTAGAGGGGGAAAATGGAAAAAAATTCAAACTTACGAGTGGCGCACCATTTGCTAGGTGCGCCACTAGTAACACAAAAAAAATTGGTTTCAATTTTTTTTTGGATTTTTTTTCAAAAATTGATACGTAATATGACCAGGAAGTTTGAAATATTTTTCAAAATTTCATCATACTCATGAACATGAACAAAGTCCTAGACATCAAGAAGGTTTAATAGGATTGATATGATAGATATATCAACAAGTGCTTGTTAAGTGAGGTGGTGCTGGGGTTGGATAGAACTGCGAAGTTCAACGTGCTCGGGCTGGAGTAGTGTGAGGATGGGTGACCTTCCGGGAAGTTTGACCACTTAGTGCGATTTGACTTGAGATTAAGCATATTGACCCGAGATTAAGAAAAAATGAAAAAAATTGAAAAAAAAAATTGTGAAAAAATATTTGAAAAAAAATTGTTAGTAATGGCACACTTCTATGTGGTGCCCCATTACTAAGTCACATAGTAATGGCGCACCGTGTGATATACTAATGGTGCACTCCCTGGTGCGCCATTAGTATCTGGTATACTAATGGCGCACCAGGGGTGCGCCATTAGTATTAATTACTAATGGCGTGATGCTAGTGGCGCACCTATAGTGCGCCATTAGTAGCCAAAACAGGTGCGCCACTAGAAGGCCTTTTCCTAGTAGTGTGGAGAACTGGTCAATCCTCGATCGGTGGGCGATGGTGGCGTCATAGGAGGTCAATCCTCGGTCTATGGCGGGAGATAGGAGGAGCTCAACCATCGAGGTCGGCGGCGGCGTGATTCGAGCACATCCATCGCGGTCGATGGCGGGATAGTGGAGGTTGCCGCATCGCGCTTCTCTGTCAGCTGGGTGGAGGTCGCCGCGCGGCTAATTAATTAAAGTATTCTTTTCATGAGTGGCTTAATTAAGGTATTCAATTCCTAAGGGTAGTGTTGTACTAGTACTCTGCCTATAAATTGACTGGCCATTAATTTTTGTTATTGCATGTCTGGATAACAACGTGAAGTGCCCTTAGTAATTATGAAAATAAAACCTTGTGATTTATGCATGCATCATTGGGTAGTAGTTAATCCATGTAGTAATGTTGTTGTTTTGTTTTTAATTACCATTCGTGTGCTGTAGATGGAGCGATCTCGACGGATGAAGAGTCGGAAAACCGTAGATTTTATCAGTGGCAGGACAGAGTTCATGAATTTGGCTAAAAGTACAAAGAGGAGAATTGGTGATGTGGATTACATCTTGTGTCCACGTACTGATTGTGCCAATACAGAGTAACATGAAGTTGCAGATGTCATGTTGCACTTAGTCTCTAGGGGATTCATGGATGGATATACAAGTTGGACCAGACACGGTGAACAGGAGGTCATGGATGAAGATACCCAGGGCAGCGAGATGCCAAACTCCGATTAGTGTCACATGGATGTTGAATCTAACATCGGGGCAGAGGCGTCAAGCTACCAATGGAACACCGGAAAGCCGAAATGCCCACTTGAAAACCAAGACATCGACACATATGACGACGATCTTGATATGCCAGATTTTGCTGCTATGATTGCAGATTTCGAGGGCCCAAAAAGGACATGATTGGGTACAAGGATCTGCCAACCATTTACGCGGACTCCAAGAAAGAATTGTATCCAGGATGCAAAAAGAAATATTCCAAGTTGAGTGCCACCCTGGCGCTTCTCAGATTTAAAGCAGCAAATAGTCTATCAAACAAGGGCTTCACAGAGATGTTAGGTCTTTTGAAAGAAATTCTTCTGGAATATAATGTGCTCCTCAGAAGCACGAATGAAGCAAAGAAAATTGTTTGCACGTTGGAACTTGAAGTACAGAAGATACAAGCTTGTGTGGATGATTGTATATTGTATAGTGGTGACTACAAAGATTTGCGTGCATGTCCCACATGCAAGCATGCACGATACAAGCGCGGGAGAGCAAAGGACAAGTAAAAATTGGACGACAAGATCAAGACAGGAATCCCGTTCAAGGTTGTTTGGTACTTGCCTTTAATTCCAAGGTTGAGGTGTTTGTTTGCAAACCCAAGAGAGGCAAAGAGGTTGCGGTGGCATCATGATGAATGAATTGCGGATAGGTTTATGAGGCACCCAGAAGATGGGGCTCAGTGGGAATTAATCGACAACAAGTATGTAGGCTTTGCCAAGGATCCTAGAAGTATAAGGCTCGAGGAGTGTACTGACAAGATGAATACTTTTGGCGATATGAGCACCAATCACAGCACATGGTCGGTGCTTCTGTGCATATATAACCTAGCTACTTAGTTGTGTATGAAGAAAAAATACATTATGATGTCAATGATTATCCAAGGCCCAAAGCAACCTGTAAATTACATCAACATTTACTTTCAGCTATAAGTAGAAGAACTGCTGACAGTGTGGATAGATGTGCCTACTGTAAAATGTTATGATGCTTACAGAAAGGAGATTTTCGATCTACATGCGATGCTGGTGCACACCATTCAAGATATACCGGCATTAGGCAACACATCGGGGCAAAAAACAATGGGATATGTAGGGTGTGTGACATGCATGGATAGGACTGCTAGCAGAAGACTTCCCAACTCACACAAAACCGTGTATTTGCATCATCGTAGGTTCTTACGGAAAACTCACCCAAACTGAAAGATGAAATCTGAATTTGATGGTACGGCAGAGGCAGGGTTGGGCCCAAGACCCTATGAAGGGGATGAGGGGGTCCACAACATGGCTAAAAAATTTAATGTTGTGCTTGGCAAGAACCACCCTTTGACGATGAAACAAACACCCAAGGATCAAGTGTTTAAGAAGAAATCGGTGTTCTGGAAATTACCTTACTGGGAGATTCTACGTGTACATCACTTCATTGATGTCATGCACGTAGACAAGAACGTCTGTGAAAGCATCCTTGGTACTCTGCTCAAGATTAAAGGTAAAAGAAAGGATGGTGATGGTTCACGGCTCGATATGCTTTCTGATCAATCAAAACGCAAGAGTGAAGAAGAAGATGCTGACAAATTCATCAAAGCTCGCCAGAGTTACAATTTCAGTACAAAAGAAGCAACACAGTTCTTCACCTATTTGTTGTTAGTTAAGACACCCTCTTCCTACTGCGCAAACATCATAAGTCTCGTGGATGTGAGCTCAGGTAAAATGAAGTTGGGACACATGAAGTCACATGATTGCCATTTAATGTTGACACAAATCCACTCGGTGGCCATCAGGAATCTGATGGATAAAGATATAAGAAACACACTCATTGACCTCTGTGATTTCTTCAACCAACTATGGCAGAAAGTTGTAGATCCTAAAGAGTTGGATCATATGCAAGATGATATTGCAAGAATATTGTCCAACCTAGAGATGTTTTTCCCACCGTCATTCTTTGATGTCATGGTCCATCTCACTATGCACCTTGTCGACGAGACAAAGCATTGTGGTCCTGTGATTCTTTGCAACATGTACCCCTTCGAGCGGTTCATGGGAATACTGAAGCACTTTTGTTGGAACCAAAACCATCCAGAGGCAAGCATCCTAGAAGGTTATACCACGGAGGAGGTGGTTGAGTTTTGCACCGAATACATGAAACAAAGACCTATAGGTTTGCCCCTCTCTAGCTACGGGGGGAGGCTGAAAGGTAAGCCGGTCCTTGCTGACACGCAAATGGATGCACCCAGAGAATTGGCAGAGAAAGCCCATTTGACGATATTGCTTAACATCCCAGTTCTCAGCGCTTATGCCAAAGAACACTTGGCGGAGATACGCCAAAGCTTCTTACCAATGGTGCCTTCATCAGATGTAGAGATGAAGGAGCACACTAAGAACTACGCTGAATGGCTGAAGAATCGTTTGGCACAAGTGTCGGTGTCAAAACTGGTGGATCTCGGGTAGGGGGTCCCAATCTGTGCGTCTTAGGCTGATGGTAACAGGAAGCAAGGGACACATTGTTTACCCAGGTTCGGGCCCTCTCGATGTTGGTAAAACCCTACTTCCTGCTTGATTAATATTGATGATATGAGTAGTACAAGAGTAGATGTACCACGAGATCGTAGAGGCTAAACCCTACGAGCTAGCCTATGATGATTATGATTGTAATTGTGATCGGCCTTCTAAGGACCAACCTCTCCGGTTTATATAGACACCGAAGAGGGCTAGGGTTTACATGGAGTCGGTTACAAGGAAGGAAATATAATATCCGGATCGCCAAGATTGTCTTCCACGCAAAGGAGAGTCCCATCCGGACACGGGATGGAGTCTTGAGTCTTGTATCTTCACGCTCCAATAGTCTGGATGATGTATATAGTCCGGCTGTCCGGATACCCCCTAATCCAGGACTCCCTCAGTAGCCCCTGAACCAAGTTTCAATGACGATGAGTCCGGCGCGCAGTCTTGTATTTGGCATTGCAAGGCGGGTTCCTTCTCCGAATACTCCAAAGTAATTATCAAACACTTAGACTATGTCCGGGTCTGCGAGATGATTCTCACACACCATCATAGGGAACATAGCATAAATCTGATCTGCTGGCAATCTTCGTACGTCGTGCCTTTGCATCGTGGCTCGGTCCAACACGAACCGGCGTTTCTCGCCTCACCTCGACTCGCTTTGTGAGGCGGTTTTATTGGGACGTCCTACCAAAGCAGAGATCGTGTTCCTCTTATTACGGGATATTCCATCATTATGGGCATGCGTAACCCCACAACAACCATTGGCATGACTCCGTGTGTTTTTAGATAAGCCTCAAGCGGTCACCCTGAGGACTCTTGATATTGACCCCCTTTATAAAGGGGCCGAGGCCTATGCCTCTTTTCCACCTCCCTTGCGCCTTCTCGCACCTCGAGTTCTAACACCCGAGGCCTAAGCACCAACACCCCAGATCCCCCAATATGTCCGGATCCAACCCTCAAGGCCGGTGGGTGGCCTCCTAGATCCAAGAGGAGGACATTCCGAGGCTTAGGGAGGTCGGATATCTGACCGCCGACATCCAGCACAGGCTTCCTGCTCCAGGGCAGGTCATCCTTACATCGGATCCCAATGAGAGCGTCGTGTTTGTTCCTCACTTCCTCCACGGCTTGGGCCTCACCCTTGATCCCTTTGTGACGGGGCTCATGTTCTATTACGGGTTGGATTTTCATGATCTAGCTCCAGACGCTATCCTCCATATCTCGTCGTTCATCATTGTGTGCGAGGCTTTTCTCCATGTCACTCCACACTTCAGCTTATGGCTCAAGACCTTTAATGTGAAGCCAAAGACGATCGAGGGGCGACATGCGGGGTGCGGAGGTGCCATAATAAGCAGGAACGCCGATGCCCCATGGCCAGAGGGTTCTTTCCCAGAAGTATCCGTTGTATGGAAACAGAGGTGGTTCTATGTCACGGCTCCCAGGATCACAAAGTGGGTGGCCGCCCCCGAGTTCCGCTCGGGCCCTCCATCACAACTGGCATCTTGGACCGACGTAGGACGGAATAGGGGGCCCACTAGCGATGTACCAATACTGCAGAGCCGCATCCGGGAGCTTCTTGAGAGGGACATTAACCTTGTCACCATAATTCAAATGTTAATCCGACGGATGTTGCCGTGCCAACGCCGGCCTCTCCGGATGTGGGAGTTCAATCCAGAGGGTCCGCGAACTGTTAAGCACTTCTTCGGCCTGAAGCTCGAAGGGATGTGTAAATTATTCTTTGGACCACAAGTAGAGTGTCCGCACACCACCGAGGATGCGGGCCTAAGCTGCAATCGCCTAGATACCCAAGTATGTAACCTTGATACCGGACACTTTGTTTTATATTTGTCATAGTTGTTATTCTGAAAATCATCCGTGGCCAGGAATGGCTTAGCAAGGCGGAGAGAATCAGGTGTCCGGCGCCACTTCCCGAAGGCTCGCCTAGTCCCACCATTGCCAAGATGCTTGACCGGGTGCTCAGCAAAATGCCCTCAGGAAAGACAAGGGGAAGAACAAAGAAACAGAACTTCACACGCTGCGCATCCGAACCGAGGGAATTTTTACCTCCCCTGAGGAGGATAGTCGGGAAGGGGAGGCTAAAGCCTCCTCCCCGCGCGGGAAGAAAAGGGCCGGCTCCAAAGACTTGGAGGCGGAGATGCCCAAACCAGGGAAAAAGGTATCACCAGGGGGCTCTGCCCCGACGGGCACCCTCACCGCATCATGCCCGCCAGCAGGCCAGCCCTCCACCGAGCTGTAAGTTAATCGTTAATTCGAAGGTACTGCGTTTCTCCAAGATCAATAACAAGGATTTGTCTTTTGCAGTCCGGCTAGCAGCTCTTCTCAACAGAGTTCGTCTTCGAGGGATCTTCCTCCGGAGATGATGGAGAGCGAGACCCCACCCACCTCTCCGCCTCATGAAGTGGGCGACACTGAGGTGTCGTCATGAAGGAGTCCGGATCTGCCCAAGCCGGAAGCTAATGCGTCGGCCGCCCTGAGCCCGGATCATTTGGCTCCCACGAGGGGCGATGAGAAGGGTCCAGCACAGTTTGATGTCCGGCCGGACGTACTGACAGCCCTTCTGGAGCGAGCTTCGCTCTCGGAGGAGAACCGCTCATTAATGAGCGTGATGCTCAAGATGATTTCATCCGCCACAAGCGGTTTGAATGAAGCATTTACGAGCCTTCTTAGAGGCTTTGAGGCACGTAGTGAAAAATACACTATTTTTTTGGCTGCGAGGCACGCGCTAGGTGTGCTCCATATGGATAGTAGCCCCTGAGACTCTGGTTGCTCTCCCTAGGCGGCAAACGGGGGATCATATAGTAATGATTGTGCTGTACATATGTGCAGGTATCAAAGGGTCCGACAGCCGACCAGTCCGTTGAAGTTGCCGAGCTAAGGAGGCAGATTGGGTCTATTGATGCCGATGTCACGCTGGTGAACGAGTGGCTGGACGAGTCACAAGGTATGTGCTCTGCTTTCCTTATTATGTTATATAGGAAAATATGAGAGGGGCATAATATTAATGCAATATGCTTGGACTGCAGATGGTGCTGCTGCCATGGAAGCCCTGAGGGCGGAACTTGCCCAGGCCAAGGAATGAGCTCGGGTTAGCAGTGCGGCTGCCCTAAATGCGGCTGACGAATTGAGAGCCGAACAGGCTGCTCATCGCCGAAGCGAGGAAAAGATAGCCGAAATGGCTGCGGAGTTGAAAAATGCCACCGACTGGTATGAACTCCCTGAAGAGGAGAATAAGGCTAGCTGGGCCGACCTGAACAAGGCACTTAATGCCACCAAGGAGATGCGGACCAAGGTCAGGGGTGTGTGGGAGGAGCTTCAATAGGCCGGTAAAATCGCGGCTGGGGGCTCCTACTTATTGCGGATGAAGTTTTTGGATCCGAAGTATGCTCCCCTGGATGGACGCTGGAGTCCTGCAGATGCGTATGCGGACTTGGCGAAGCGTACAGTTGATGCAGCCAAGTTTTTCGAGGATCAAGGTGATAAAGAAGTGGAGAAGCTTTTCTGGTCGCAATTCAATGCTCCCGCGCGCCCGCTGCCATTAAGTGAGAAGATGGCTGCTGTGGCAGAGCTTCACAGCTTGTCCGGGCTTGCAATGCGGTCTGTAATAGACCATCTTTGGGCAAAGGGGCCTAAGTCGGACAGTTACTTTGGTTTGGCGCAACAGATCCTTGGGGCCCTATCTCAGATCGACGCCATGAGAAGGTCGGCGTGCATAGAGGGTGCACGAATGGCTCTTGCCTGCGTTAAAGCATATTGGACATATATGGAGGCCACCATTGTAGCGACCCAGAGTCAGGCGGGAGGCCAGTATCCAGCCGAGCATTACTTTGCGCAGGTAACAGAAGGTGCCCTCTTAGTAGAAACGCAGTGCTCGAAGAATTTCTTGTTCGAGTGACAAATTGAATCATTGTAAAAACAATGTTATTTTGGTTACAAGGCTATATTTATACTTTTTTCCTGAAAGTATTATTATGTCTCCTAAGCGGCCATTTTTATATGTAATCCGAAAGTTAGCAGTCGTTGGCTTCAGCCCCCACGCATACAATGAGGGGGTGTTCACGAAAAATATGTGTAATCACACTTGACCCAACATCTTGGTCCATTAAGGAGGTGATCGCACGTCGAACTAGGCAACCGGACTATATAGCTGTAATAATTTCGCTTAGCCATGGAGTCTAACCGTGGGGCTACTATGTAGCCCCTATTACCTTCGCGTGCATCCAAATACGGGCGCATGTGTACATGACCGAGAAACGGTCCTTCGTTAATGCGGAGGGATACTAAATATTCTGATAAGTCTTCGAGTGGTTGAACAGTCTCTCGCTGTATCATGATAGTCATTTTTCGACTTTCTCTACTAAGGTGCTCATCGGAATAACCAGGGCACAATCGCAGTAGTTCTCCTTTGGCCGCCTTAGCCGATACGAACGGAACGTAAGGCGGCAAACCCTGTATTTCCAGGTACGCGCGCTATCTATCATGGTGAAATGCCAATAACGGTAGTATCCTCTGTGGGTGTAGTACCCATGGGATGTGTGAACAACAAGAGGCAATATAAAAGTTTACACAGGGGCTTAATCTAAAGAGAAACCTTTGAGCGAGGCCCTGCTGCACGTCCGCTCCTTTGTCTTCATTGTGCCGTTTCCTGGAATGGTATCGCACGCGTTGTGTCTGTAAAAAAAGGAAAAATTTCGTGTAAAAGAGTACGACATAAGCGTGCGATAGATTGTATAAGTGTAAGGCATTGGCCTGTAAATGAGGTCAGGCCATCAGTGGGGTTTTGTTAAATATTTATAATCCCTGGTGTCCTCTATGGGACTGCGCCCTGGCTCATTTTTAGCTGGGTTTTCGGACTCGTCTAACCGTGTCCGTGGTCTTGACGACCAGTCATGCTTTTTGGTATCAGAGGTCGCTTAGAGTCCGGCCGCTAGGGTCGTCGAGTATTCCTCCGCGTGTGAAGAGCGCTCCGTGTTTCCGTTAACGGTGATGATGCCACGTGGACCGGGCATCTTGATTGTAAGGTAGGCATAGTGTGGTATTGTGTTGGAGAGGACGAAGGCCGCTGTTCCAAGCAATGCGTGATAGGTGCTTTGGAAGGGTGCGATGGTGAAGAGTAGTTCTTCGCTTTTGGAGTTGCCTGGGGAGCCGAATGTTACCTCCACCACTACGGAGCCCCTGCCATATGCTTCAACACCTAGTATCACCCCTTCAAAGGTGGTGCTGCTTTGGCTGATTCTGGATGGGTCTATCCCCATCCTGCGGATAGTGTCCTGGTATATGAAATTGAGACTATTGCCGCCGTCCATGAGGACGTGGGTGAGATGGTATCCGTCGATTATTGGGTCAAGCACCAAGCCTTCTGATCCTCCGCGCCAAATACTAGTCAGGCGGTCCGTGTGATCGAAGGTGATCGGACAAGCCATCCAGTAGTTAGGTGTGGGTACGATGGGCTCTATAGCGTACGCGTCTCTGAGCGCGCGTTCGTGCCTTCTCGTGGATGTGTGAGTCGCGTGGATCATGTTTACTGTTTTAACCTCTGGTGGGATTTTTTTCTATCCCCCGGTGTTCAGCTGACGAGGTTCATCCTCGTCTTCACTTGGTGTTTCCCCTCCCTTCTGTTCGGCATTTAATTTGCCAGCCTGCTTGAAGACGGTCGGTGTCAAAACCGGCGGATCTCGGGTAGGGGGTCCCGAACTGTGCGTCTAGGCGGACGGTAACAGGAGACAAGGGACACGATGTTTTACCCAGGTTCGGGCCCTCTTGATGGAGGTAAAACCCTACGTCCTGCTTGATTGATATTGATATTGTGGATATTTACAAGAGTGGATCTACCACGAGATCAAGGAGGCTAAACCCTAGAAGCTAGCCTATGGTATGATTGTAATGGTTGTTGTTGTGTCCTACGGACTAGAGCCATCCGGTTTATATAGACACCGGAGAGGGCTAGGGTTACATAGAGTCGGTTACAATGGTAGGAGATCTACGCATCCGTATCGCCAAGCTTGCCTTCCACGCCAAGGAAAGTCCCATCCGGACACGGGACGAAGTCTTCAATCTTGTATCTTCATAATCTTGGAGTCCGGTCGATGATGATAGTCCTGTCGATGATGATAGTCCGGCCGATGATAGTTCGGCTGATGATGGTAGTCCGGCTATCCGGACACCCCCTAATCCAGGACACCCTCAGTAGCCCCTGAACCAGGCATCAATGACGTTAAGTCCGGCGCGTATATTGCTTGGCATTGCAAGGCGGGTTCCTCCTCCGAATGATAGAAGATTGTGAACACCAGGATAGTGTCCGGCTCTGCAAAATAAATTCCACATTCCACCATAGAGAGAATAATATATACACAAGTTCAATCTGCTGACGTTTTTTGCGGCATGACGTCACGCTACTACCAAGCCATTACTTGAATCGTTTTTTACTCTACCACCTCAGTGCATTTAGCGAAGCGGTTTCCTTGGCACGTCTTGTTGAAGCAGAGATCGTGTTCCCCCTTAATCCGGGATTCTCATCAATACGGACGTGGGTAACCCAACCGCGCCCGTCTCCATGCCCCCTCTATCGAAGTCGAGTCCCAAACGGTCACGGAGACGGCTCTTGGTATTCTCCCTCTTTATAACGGGACCAAGGCTCGTTTCTTTTCTTCAATCCTCCATCGAATCCTCTCCCCGCTCCAAGTTCCAGCACCTAGAGCTCCAAATTCGAGCTCTTCGGACCTTCAACAATGTCCGGTTCCGACCTCCAGGGCCGGTGGATGCCCTCCTCCGTCACGGAGGAGGACGTGCTAAAGCTGCGGGAGGCCAAGTACCTGGCTTATGAGATTTCGCACAGGTTGCCTGCCGAAGGGCAGACCATCCCCACCCCCGAGCCCGGCGAATACGTCGTTTTTGTATCCCACCTCCGTCGGGGTTTAGGCTTCCTGATGGATCCTTTTGTGAGAGGGCTCATGTTTTACTATGGGTTGGAATTCCACGATTTGGCTCCGGAGTCCATCCTCCATATTTCCGCATTTATTGTCGTCTACGAAGCCTTCCTCCGCGTCACCCCTCACTTCGGCCTGTGGCTGAAGACCTTCAATGTGGCGCCGAAGATGATCGGGGGGCGTCAAGCGGAGTGCGGCTGGGCGGCCATAAGTAGGAGGGCCGATGCCCCGTGGCCCGCTGGCTCCTTCCAAGAGGAGCCCGGCCTATGGCAGCAAGAGTGGTTCTATATTACCGTTCCGAGGGGCCGCAGACAAAAGTTGCCGCCCTTATTCCGCCCGGGACCTCCACGACGGTTGATGTCGTGGGTCACCCAAGGGCTCAACTGGGGGCCGTCAAAGGACGTGCCCCTACTGCAGAGCCAGATTCGAGATCTCCAAACGAGGGAGGTTGATATGGTGGTGGTAATGCAGGTTATGCTGTTTAGGCGTCTTCCGCCCTGCAAACGCCGCCCTCTCCGGCTGTGGGAGTTCAATCGGATCGCAAGAGGCGCGTCCGGAATTGACCGAGGATGCTGGCCTAAGCTGCAATCGCCCGGATACTCAAGTAAGTAGTTCCAAGTCCAGACATACCGTTTGTTTGCCTTTCGATGATTCGCCTTATGACCAAATTTCTTCTAAACAGGAGTGTATAGCGGAAGCAAAATTGATATGGTGTCCGGCCCCCCTCCCTGAGACCGCGCCGGATTCCGTGCTGGTCCGGATGCTTGAGGTTGCGCCATCAGAGGAAGGCGAAGGGGAAAGCAGGAAAGCTACTGCCTCGCCTAAGGAGGCTCTTGAAAGAGGGGGGATCGAGAATCCCTCCCTCCAAGGGGAGAAGAGGACTGCCTCCGAGGACCCGGGGGCAAAAGCCCCTAAACGGGGGAAGAAATCTTCGCCAGAGGGCCCTGCGTCCGGGGAGGCCCCGGCCGCACAATCTCCCTTTGAGAATCAGCCCTCCAACGAGCCGTAAGTACAAAGAAAGGAGTTTTATAATAAGGGACGTCCCTATTTGTGCTTCTGAGGATGACTAAAGCTTTTACCTTGTAGTTCGGATCTCCGTCCTTCGCAAATGAGCTCGTCTTCGGGGGACCTTCGTCCGGAGATGATGGAGAGCGAGACGCCTCCGTCCGGGGCGCCGTCGGATAGGGCGGACGAGCCTGAAGTGTCGTCACGGAGGGAGCCCCCTCGTTTGGCAAAGCCGGATAGTTCGGCGCCAACTAGTGTACGGCTGATGGATCTGCTTGAGAAGGCGTCTATCTCAGAAGATCACCACGCATTGATGAGCATGGTGATTGAAAGGATTTCGTCCGCCGAAGGCGGGTTGCATAATGCCGTCAGGAGTTTGCTGGCGGGGTTTGAGGTACGTAAAAATGACACACCTTTTAACAGTTTTGCATATAGAATGCGCCCTGTATAGATAGTAGCCCCTGAGACTCGGTAGGTTGTCGAAATCGACAGCGTGCCGAGGATCAAAATCGCAGGTTTAAATTTCCGCCGTGCCGATGCAGGTGGCGGGTCGTCTGGGGGCCAGCCGGACTGATGGAGTTTCTGAACTAAAGCGGCAACTCGCTGTTGTGGATGCGGACATCAGGCTGGTCAACAGGCGACTTGATGAGTCGCAAGGTAAGTGTTTCTGTGCGGTCACTTGGTAAGGGAGCCGAAGCCCGCTCCTTACAACGCGTGTGTGAAATGCAGATAGTGCCGCTGCTGTGGAGAGCCTTCGGACCGGACTTGCTCAAGCCAAGGAGCAGGCCAGAAGGAGTAATGCGGTGGCCTCGAGGGCGGCCGAGGAGTTAGCGGCTGAAAGGGTCGCACACTGCCGGAGCAGGGAAGAGATGGCCGAAATGGCCTTGAAGTTAAAGATGCTACCGACCGCAATGAGGCTCTTGGGAAGGAGCGCCTAGTGGGGCAAGAAGACCTGGAGAAGGCCACCGCCGAAGCCAAGGATGCCCGCTCTGCAATGCGGGCTATAAAGGAAGAGCTGCGCCAGGCCGGAGAAATTGTAGCTGGCAAGCCTTTTCTGCTGCACCGAAGGTTTACGGATCCAAAGTATGCTCAGCTGGGCCAACTGTGGGGTCCAGAGGACCCTTACATGGACTTAGCAGCGAGTGCGGCAGATGCCGTTGTGCATTTTCGAAGCCAGAAGGATCACAAGACAGAAGAGCCGCTTTGGTCTCAATTCCATAGTCCGGAGTGTTCACTTCTGCTGACCGACCGTTTGGCTGAGTGGGCTGAGCTAAATAGATTCTCCAGGCTTGCTATGACGGATATAGTGACCCATGTCTGGCCGGATAGGCCCGAGCCGAAGAGTTACTTTGTCTTGTTGCAGCGATTTCTTGGAGCGGTGCCGCATATTAAGGCGATGAAGTGGTCGGCCTACATAGAGGGTGCGCGGATGGCACTCGCCCATGTGAAGACACATTGGACAGAGATGGATGCCACCGCTGTTGCGACGCCGGGTTCGGACGATAGCCGGTTACCCGCCGAGCACTATTTTGGCGAAGTGCTGCGTGGTGCTCGTGTAATAGAGTCGCAGTGCTCAAAAAATGTTACGTTCGAATGAACGTTTTTACGATGTAAAACAATATTTATGATGTAAGCGCCTTTTATACTTGTGCGTTCAAGTAATAGAGTATCTCCTATGCGGCCGTTCATGTACACGTGTGTATAACCTGAAAGATGGCAGTCGTCGGCTTCAGCCCCCACGCACAAGGTGCGGAGGTGTTCATAAAAAAATAGCGCATTTTCACACTTAATCCGACGTCTCGGTCCTGTAAAGGAGGTGGTAGCGTAGCAAACAAGGCAACCGGACTATAATGCTTTATCACTTTCACTTAGCCATGGAGTTCGAGGGTGGGGCTACGACATAGCCCCTGGGGGCACCGCGCTCTCCGAATTTGGGGCGCGTGTGTGCCTGACCGGGAAACGGCCCTTCGTCAAAGCGGAGGAATTCTAAACATTCCCATGGTCGATCGAGTGGTTGACCAGTCTCTCGCTGTATCATGACAGTCAGTTTTCGGCTTTCTCTAATGAGGTGCTCGCCCAGCCGAACTGGGGCACAATCGCAGTAGTTCTCCTGGTGTCGCGTTAGCCGATGATACGGAATGTAAGGCAGCAAAACACAGGAGCCGGGCAAACCCAACATTTGACCAAAGACATGATTCGGAGCTGATGCATATAAGGCCTAACTCGAGACGCTGAACACTCCCGAAGGTGTTCGGTCTTTACAAAAGCGGGCAAAACAATGCCCTAAGCCCCTTGTGTCCAGGTACGGGCAAGTTCTTCTGGCGCGGCCGATGCCAAAACGCCAGTCTCCACTCTGGTTATAATAAGAAACCAGGGGATTATAGCAACAAGAGACGGTAAGAAAGGTATACGTAGGGTCTTAGTCTGAAAAGAGTCCTTGCAACGGGTCCCTACTGCACGTCTGCGCCTGTGTCTCCGTTATGCCGTATCCTGGACGGGTGTGCACGTTGTTCATCTGTAAAAAGAGAGGAACTTAGTTTGAAAAGAAATCGTGCAAGAAAGTGCATAAAAAATTGAAATATAGATTAATAAAGCTGAGCCTATGCTAGCTCATCATGGCTTATATGTACAAACCCTTGTGAAGGGGTGTGTGGCTAGGTAGCCCCTAGCTTATTGATTCCGGACTCGTCCAGCCGTGTCCGGGGTCTCAGGCGACCTTTTAATGAAATGATGCCACGTGGAGCGGGCATTTTAAGCGTAAGAGACGCGTAATGTGGTATTGCATTGAAGCGGACGAAAGCTTCCCGTCCCAGTGATGCTTGATAGCTACTTTTAAATGGGGCGACATGAAAGGTTAGCTTTTCTCGTCGGAAGTTGTCAGGTGACCCGAACACAACTTCTAGTAATAATGAAATTGCGCACCTGGCGTAAGGGCCTGGCGCCACTCCTTTGAAGGAAGTGCGGCTATGCCGAATTGTAGTAGGGTCTATCCCAACTTGCGGATTGTGTTCGGATATAGCAGGTTTAAGTCACTTAGGCCGTCCATCAAAACCTGCGTGAATTGTAGTCCGTCTATTATGGGATCCAGTATCAGGGCAGTCTATCCTGCGTTCCGGATACTTCTGGACTAATCCAGGTGGTCGAAAGTGATTGGTTTTCACATCCAATCTCGGTGTTCCGCTGGGGTGGACCGTGCGACACTTGTCTTAGCGAGTGCCATGTTGGTTTTCCGTACTATCACATGAAGTGAGTTTACTATTTTGACTTCTTGTGGGAAAGTCTTTTGACTACCGGTGCTCTGCTTGTGGGGTTTGTCATCGTCCTCGCTTGAAGCATCGAGCCCCTTGTGTCCGGCGTTGAGTCTGCCGGACTGTTTAAAAACCCAACAATTTCGGTTGGTATGGTTTGCAGGTCTTCCGGAGGTACTGTAGATTTGACATATCCGATCTAAAATTTTGTTTAAATTTGATAGCTCTTCGCTGTTGTCCTTCAGAGGCAGTGTTTTATTGTTTGGCCACGAGCTTTTGAATCTGGCATTGACCGCCGTGCCCTTTGGGCTTTTTTCTTTATTCCGGCGCTGATCTTTCCTGCGCCGTGATTTTCCATTTCCATCTCTGATCTCGGATGTACTCGGGTCGCTGGTGCTGCATCTTGCTAGCCAGCTATCTTCTCCTGCGCAAAAGCGCGTCATGAGGATTGTTAGCGCGGCCATTGTTCTTGGCTTCTCTTGGCCAAGGTGTCTGGTGAGCCATTCGTCTCGGACGTTGTGTTTAAAAGCTGCTAAGGCTTCCGCGTCCGTACAGTCGACTATTTGGTTCTTTTTGGTAAGGAACCTCTTCCAGAATTTGCGTGCTGACTCTCTGGGCTGTTGGGTTATATGACTCAGATCGTCTGCATCCGGAGGGCGGACATAAGTCCCTTGAAAATTTGCTCTGAACGCGCCCTCAAGCTCTTCCCAACTTCCAACAGTGTTTTCTAGGAGGCTTTTGAGCCAATGTCGAGCTGGCCCTTTGAGCTTGAGGGGTAGGTATTTTATGGCGTGGAGATCATCTCCTCTAGCCATGTGTATGTGTAGTATGTAATCTTCTATCCAGACTCCTGGGTCTGTTGTGCCGTCGTATGCCTCTATGTTTATGGGTTTGAACCCTGCTAGAAATTCATGATCTAGCACCTCATCGGTAAAACATAGCGGGTGTGCGGCGCCCCTGTATTTGGGTGTGCCGCTGTCTTCGAACACTTGTCATGTTGTGTTACTTCCTGGGGCCCTCCTTTTTGGCCCGTAGATGGACCTAGTTGGGCCGTCCGTTTTCCCAGTATCATAAGTTGGCTTGTGTGCGGTGCCGCTTGTCGCTTTTGGCCTGTCATCTGGCCGTCTATCCGGCCAGGCGGCCTCTTTATTTTTTGACTGTGACGGCTCTATGGCTTCCTTGTCAAATTCTGGCAGCAGCTTGCGCTTCGGGTAGCTCTTTGTTTGATGGCCATTGCCATATTTGTCTGCGTTCTTGAGTATTTTGCTCCACTTCATTCTGAGTATGTCTTCCGCTGTTTTGAGCTTCCGTTTTTCCTTCTTCAAACATCTTGCAGTGGCGACGAGACTTTTGTGAAGGTTCTTATGCTCCGGTGGTGTGTCCGGACTGTTGATTGCTCCGTGAAGTGGTTGATTATCCAGTTCGTCCTTTTCGGATGGTTGCTTGGTTGTATGTTCGTCGTCCGCTGGTTTGCCCTGCTCTATCGCTGGGTCGTTAGGAATGCTGCTTTGATCGAGGCGGGACTTAGGGCGGCGTCTACGTCGCCGTTTTGGTTGTTTATCAGCGGGATTATCCTCTGCCGCGTCCCGTTGTTCCTCGGTATCGCTTCCCTTTGGGGTGTCCACCATATGTATGTCATGTGACGAGGTGGCCTTCCAGTGCCCTGTAGGCGCTGGTTCTTGATCGTCTCCGGCATCGTCATCCATACCGTTGATGTCTTCGGAGTCGTAGTTTAGCACGTCTGTTAGACCGTCGACGGTGGCTACGAAGTGGGTGGTGGGTGGGCTCTGAATTTCTTCATTGTCCGGGTCCTGACCATCCTAGCCGTAGTTCGGCCAGGGCTCTCCGGATAATGATAGATGCTTCAGCGAATTTAAGATATCACCGAAGGGTGAGTGCTGAAAGGTGTCCGCAGCGGTGAATTCCATTATCGGCAACCAATCGGATTCGACTAGCAGGGGCGCAGGAGGTTCGGAGTCCGGCAGGGGGTCCGGCACCTCGGAGTCATGGGTTTTATGCGGGACAACATAAGTGTTCGGCTCCATCGCCGTAGAAGTTGCAGCTCCCGAGGCGGTGTCCAGCCATCCGTCCTTGATCTGAGCGATCCGCTCCGGACTATGGGTCAGAGCGGATTCGTGTGCGGCCTCCAAGGTGCTGTCCGGCAGCAGAGTTAGGTCGTGCCCATCGTGACAGCGCGGCATGCTCGGCTGTTGCTCAGATCCATCGAAGATCAAGTCCCCACGGATATCGGCTGTGAAGTTTAGGCTTCCAAACCTGACCTGACGGCCAGGGGCGTTGTCGGTGTCAAAATAGGCGGATCTCGGGTAGGGGGTCCCGAACTGTGCGTCTAGGCGGATGGTAACAGGAGACAAGGGACATGATGTTTTACCCAGGTTCGGGCCCTCTTGATGGAGGTAAAACCCTACGTCCTGCTTGATTGATATTGATATTGTGGATGTTTACAAGAGTGGATCTACCACGAGATCAAGGAGGCTAAACCCTAGAAGCTAGCCTATGGTATGACTGTAATGGTTGTTGTTGTGTCCTACGGACTAGAGCCATCCGGTTATAATAGACACCGGAGAGGGCTAGGGTTACATAGAGTCGGTTACAATGGTAGGAGATCTACGTATCCGTATCGCCAAGCTTGCCTTCCACGCCAAGGAAAGTCCCATCCGGACACGGGACGAAGTCTTCAATCTTGTATCTTCATAGTCTTGGAGTCCGGTCGATGATGATAGTCCGGTCGATGATGATAGTCCGGCCGATGATCGTTCGGCTAATGATGGTAGTCCGGCTATCTGGACACCCCCTAATCCAGGACTCCCTCGGTAGCCCCTGAACCAGGCTTCAATGACGATAAGTCCGGCGCGTATATTGCTTGGCATTGCAAGGCGGGTTCCTCCTCCGAATGATAGAAGATTGTGAACACCAGGATAGTGTCCGGCTCTGCAAAATAAATTCCACATTCCACCGTAGAGAGAATAACATATACACAAGTTCAATCTGCTGACGTTTTTTGCGGCATGACGTCACGCTACTACCAAGCCATTACTTGAATCGTTTTTTACTCTACCACCTCAGTGCATTTAGCGAAGCGGTTTCCTTGGCACGTCTTGTCGAAGCAAAGATCGTGCTCCCCCTTAATCCGGGATTCTCATCAATACAGACGTGGGTAACCCAACCGCGCCCGTCGCCACGCCCCCTCTATCGAAGTCGAGTCCCAAACGGTCACGGAGACGGCTCTTGGTATTCTCCCTCTTTATAACGGGACCAAGGCTCGTTTCTTTTCTTCAATCCTCCATCGAATCCTCTCCCCGCTCCAAGTTCCAGCACCTAGAGCTCCAGATTCGAGCGCTTCGGACCTTCAACGATGTCCGGTTCCGACCTCCAGGGCCGGTGGATGCCCTCCTCCGTCATGGAGGAGGACGTGCTAAAGCTGCGGGAGGCCAAGTACCTGGCTTATGAGATTTCGCACAGGTTGCCTGCCGAAGGGCAGACCATCCCCACCCCCGAGCCCGGCGAGTACGTAATTTTTGTATCCCACCTCCGTCGGGGTTTAGGCTTCCCGATGGATCCTTTTGTGAGAGGGCTCATGTTTTACTATGGGTTGGAATTCCACGATTTGGCTCCGGAGTCCATCCTCCATATTTCCGCATTTATTGTCGTCTGCGAAGCCTTCCTCCGCGTCACCCCTCACATCGGCATGTGGCTGAAGACCTTCAATGTGGCACCGAAGATGATCGGGGGGCGTCAAGCGGAGTGCGGCGTTGCGGCCATAAGTAGGAGGGCCGATGCCCCGTGGCCCGCTGGCTCTTTCCAAGAGGAGCTCGGCCTGTGGCAGCAAGAGTGGTTCTATATTACCGTCCCAAGGGGCCGCAGACAAAAGCCGCCGCCCTTATTCCGCCCGGGACCTCCACGGCGGTTGATGTCGTGGGTCACCCAAGGGCTCAACTGGGGGCCGTCAAAGGACGTGCCCCTACTGCAGGGCCGGATTCGAGATCTCCAAACGAGGGAGGTTGATATGGTGGTGGTAATGCAGGTTATGCTGATTAGGCGTCTTCCGCCCTGCAAACGCCGCCCTCTCCGGCTGTGGGAGTTCAATCCGGAGGGCCCACGGATTCTTCAACACTTCATGGGTATGACACCCCTGGAGAAGTACAAATTATTCTTCGGATCGCAAGAGGCGCGTCCGGAATTGACCGAGGATGCTGGCCTAAGCTACAATCGCCCGGATACTCAAGTAAGTAGTTCCAAGTTCGGACATACCGTTTGTTTGCCTTTCGATGATTCGCCTTATGACCAACTTCCTTCTAAACAGGAGTGGATAGTGGAAGCAAAATTGATGTGGTGTCCGGACCCCCTCCCCGAGACCGCGCCGGATTCCGTGCTGGTCCAGATGCTTGAGGTTGCGCCTCCAGAGGAAGGGGAAGGGGAAAACAGGAAAGCTACTGCCTCGCCTAAGGAGGCTCTTGAAAGAGGGGGGATCGAGAATCCCTCCCTCCAAGGGGAGAAGAGGATTGCCTCCGAGGACCCGGGGTAAAAAGCCCCTAAACGGGGGAAGAAATCTTCGCCAGAGGGCCCTGCGTCCGGGGAGGCCCCGGCCGCACAATCTCCCTTTGAGAATCAGCCCTCCAACGAGCCGTAAGTAGAAACAAAGGAGTTTTATAATAAGGGATATCCCTATTTGTGCTTCTGAGGATAACTAAAGTTTTTAACTTGTAGTTCGGATCTCTGTCCTTCGCAAATGAGCTCGTCTTCGGGGGACCTTCGTCCGGAGATGATGGAGAGCAAGACGCCTCCGTCCGGGACGCCGTCGGATAGGGCGGACGAGCCTGAAGTGTCGTCACGGAGGGAGCCCCCTGGTTTGGCAAAGCCGGATAGTTCGGCGCCAACTGGTGTACGGCTGAAGGATCTGCTTGAGAAGGTGTCTATCTCAGAAGATCACCACGCATTGATGGGCATGGTGATTGAAAGGATTTCGTCCGCCGAAGGCGGGTTGCATAATGCCATCAGGAGTTTGCTGGCGGGGTTTGAGGTACGTAAAAATGACACACCTTTTAACAGTTTTGCATATAGAATGCGCCCTGTATAGATAGTAGCCCCTGAGACTCGGTAGGTTGTTGAAATCAACAGCGTGCCGAGGATCAAAATTGCAGATTTAAATTTCCGCCATGCCGATGCAGGTGGCGGGTCGTCCGGGGGCCAGCCGGACTGATGGAGTTGCTGAACTAAAGCGGTAACTCGCTGTTGCGGATGCGGACATCAGGCTGGTCAATAGGCGACTTGATGAGTCACAAGGTAAGTGTTTCTGTGCGGTCACTTGGTAAGGGAGCCGAAGCCCGCTCCTTACAACGTGTGTGTGAAATGCAGATAGTGCCGCTGCTGTGGAGAGCCTTCGGACCGAACTTGCTCAAGCCAAGGAGCAGGCCAGAAGGAGTAATGCGGCGGCCTCGAGGGCGGCCGAGGAGTTAGCGGCCGAAAGGGTCGCACACTGCCGGAGCAGGGAAGAGATGGACGAAATGGCCGTGAAGTTAAAAGATGCTACCGACCGCAATGAGGCTCTTGGGAAGGAGCGCCTAGCGGGGCAAGAAGACCTGGAGAAGGCCACCGCCGAAGCCAAGGATGCCCGCTCTGCAATGCGGGCTATAAAGGAAGAGCTGCGCCAGGCCGGAGAAATTGTAGCTGCCAGCCTTTTCTGCTGCGCCGAAGGTTTACGGATCCAAAGTATGCTCAGCTGGGCCAACTGTGGGGTCCAGAGGACCCTTACATGGACTTAGCAGCGAGTGCGGCGGATGTCGTTGTGCATTTTCGAAGCCAGAAGGATCACAAGGAGGAAGAGCTGTTTTGGTCTCAATTCCATAGTCCGGAGTGTTCACTTTCGCTAACCGACCGTTTGGTCGAGTGGGCTGAGCTAAATAGATTGTCCGGGCTTGCTATGACGGATATAGTGACCCATGTCTGGCCGGATAGGCCCGAGCCGAAGAGTTACTTTGGCTTGTTGCAGCGATTTCTTGGAGCGGTGCCGAATATTAAAGCGATGAAGTGGTCGGCCTGCATAGAGGGTGCGTGGATGGCACTCGCCCGTGTGAAGACACATTGGACAGAGATGGATGCCACCGCTGTTGCGACCCCGGGTTCTGACGATAGCCGGTTACCCGCCGAGCACTATTTTGGCGAAGTGCTGTGTGGTGCTCGTGTAATAGAGTCGCAGTGCTCAAAAAATGTTACGTTCGAATGAACGTTTTTATGATGTAAAACAATATTTATGATGTAAGCGCCTTTTATACTTGTGCGTTCAAGTAATAGAGTATCTCCTATGCGGCCGTTCATGTATACGTGTGTATAACCTGAAAGATGGCAGTCGTCGGCTTCAGCCCCCACGCACAAGGTGCGGGGGTGCTCGCAAAAAAATAGCACGTTTTCACACTTAATCCGACGTCTCGGTCCTGTAAAGGAGGTGGTAGCGTAGCAAACGAGGCAACCGGACTATAATGCTTTATCACTTTCACTTAGCCATGGAGTTCTAGGGTTGGGCTACGACATAGCCCCTGGGGGCACCGCGCTCTCCGAATTTGGGGCGCGTATGTGCCTGACCGGGAAACGGCCCTTCGTCAAAGCGGAGGAATTCTAAACATTCCCATGGTCGGTCGAGTGGTTGACCAGTCTCTCGCTGTATCATGACAGTCAGTTTTCGGCTTTCTCTACTGAGGTGCTCGCCCGGCCGAACTGGGGCACAATCACAGTAGTTCTCCTGGTGCCGCGTTAGCCGATGATACGGAACGTAAGGCAGCAAAACACAGGAGCCGGGCAAACCCAACACTTGACCAAAGACATGATTCGGAGCTGATGCATATAAGGCCTAACTCGAGACGCCGAACACTCCCGAAGGTGTTTGGTCTTTACAAAAGCGGGCAAAACAATGCCCTAAGCCCCTTGTGTCGAGGTACGGGCAAGTTCTTCTGGCACGGCCGATGCCAAAACGCCAGTCTCCACTCTGGTTATAATAAGAAACCAGGGGATTATAGCAACAAGAGACAGTAAGAAAGGTTTACGTAGGGTCTTAGTCTGAAAAGAGTCCTTGCAACGGGTCCCTACTGCACGTCTGCGCCTGTGTCTCCGTTGTGCCGTATCCTGGACTGGTGTGCACGCTGTTCATCTGTAAAAAGAGAGGAACTTAGTTTGAAAAGAAATCGTGCGAGAAAGTGCATAAAAAATTGAAATATAGATTAATAAAGCTGAGCCTATGCTAGCTCATCATGGCTTATATGTACAAACCCTTGTGAAGGGGTGTGTGGCTAGGTAGCCCCTAGCTTATTTATTCCGGACTCGTCCAGCCGTGTCCGGGGTCTCAGGCGACCTTTAATGAAATGATGCCACGTGGACGCGTAATGTGGTATTGCATTGAAGCGGACGAAAGCTTCCCGTCCCAGTGATGCTTGATAGCTACTTTTAAATGGGGCGACATGAAAGGTTAGCTTTTCTCGTCGGAAGTTGTCAGGTGACCCGAACACAACTTCTTGTAATAATGAAATTGTGCACCTAGCGTTGGGGCCTGGCGCCACTCCTTTGAAGGAAGTGCGGCTATGCCGAATTGTAGTAGGGTCTATCCCAACTTGCAGATTGTGTCCGGATATAGCAGGTTTAAGTCACTGCCGCCGTCCATCAAAACCTGCGTGAATTGCAGTCCGTCTATTATGGGATCCAGTATCAGGGCAGTCTATCATGCGTTCCGGATACTTCTGGACTAATCCAGGTGGTCGAAAGTGATTGGTTTTGACATCCAATCTCGGTGTTCCGCTAGGGTGGACCGTGCGACACTTGTCTTAGCGAGTGCCGTGTTGGTTTTCTGTACTATCACATGAAGTGACTTTACTGTTTTGACTTCTTGTGGGAAAGTCTTTTGACTTCCGGTGCTCTGCTGGTGGGGTTCGTCATCATCCTCGCTTGGCGCATCGAGCCCCTTGTGTCCGGCGTTGAGTCTGCCGGACTGTTTAAAAACCCAACAATTTCGGTTGGTATGGTTTGCAGGCCTTCCGGAGGTACTGTGGATTTGACATATCCGATCTAAAATTTTGTTTAAATTTAATAGCTCGCCGCTGTTGTCCTTAAGAGGCAGTGTTTTATTGTTCGGCCGCGAGCTTTTGAATCCGGCATTGACCGTCGTGCCCTTTGGGCTTTTTTCTTTATTCCGGCGCTGATCTTTCCTGCGCCGTGATTTTCCATTTCCATCTCTGATCGCGAATGTACTCGGGTCGCTGGTGCTGCATCTTGCTAGCCAGCTGTCTTCTCCTGCGCAAAAGCGCGTCATGAGGCTTGTTACCGCGGCCATTGTTCTTGGCTTCTCTTGGCCGAGGTGTCTGGCGAGCCATTCGTCTCGGACGTTGTGTTTAAAAGCTGCTAACCAGAATTTGCGCGCTGACTCTCCGGGCTGTTGGGTTATATGACTCAGATCGTCTGCATCCGGAGGGCAGACATAAGTCCCTTGAAAATTTGCTCTAAACGCGTCCTCAAGCTCTTACCAACTTCCAACAGTGTTTTCTGGGAGGCTTTTGAGCCAATGCCGAGCTGGCCCTTTGAGCTTGAGGGGTAGGTATTTTATGGCGTGGAGATCATCTCCTCTAGCCATGTGTATGTGTAGTATGTAATCTTCTATCCAGACTCCTGGGTCTGTTGTGCCGTCGTATGCCTCTATGTTTATGGGTTTGAACCCTGCTGGAAATTCATGATCCAGCACCTCATCGGTAAAACATAGCGGGTGTGCGGCGCCCCTGTATTTGGGTGTGCCGCTGTCTTCGAACACTTGTCGTGTTGTGTTACTTCCTGGGGCCCTCCTTTTTGGCCCGTAGATGGACCTAGTTGGGCCGTCCATTTTCCCAGGATCATAAGTCGGCTTGTGTGCGGTGCCGCTTGTCGCTTTTGGCCTATCATCTGGCCGTCTATCTGGCCAGGCGGCCTCTTTATTTTTTGACTGTGAGGGCTCTATGGCTTCCTCGTCAAATTCTGGCAGCAGCTTGCGCTTCGGGTAGCTCTTTGTTTGATGGCCATTGCCATATTTGTCTGCGGTCTTGAGTATTTTGCTCCACTTCATGCTGAGTATGTCTTCCGCTGTTTTGAGCTTCCGTTTTTCCTTCTTCAAACTTCTTGCAGTGGCGTATGCTCCGGTGGTGTGTCCGGACTGTTGATTGCTCCGTGAAGGGGTTGATTATCCGGTTCGTCCTGTTCGGATGGTTGCTTGGTTGTATGTTCGTCGTCCGCTGGTTTGCCCTGCTCTATCGCTGGGTCGTTAGGAATGCTGCTTTGATCGAGGCTGGACTTAGGGCGGCGTCTACGTCGCCGTTTTGCTTGTTTATTGGCGGGATTATCCTCTACCGCGTCCCGTTGTTCCTCGGTATTGCTTCCCTTTGGGGTGTCCACCATATGTATGTCATGTGACGAGGTGGCCTTCCAGTGCCCTGTAGGCACTGGTTCTTGATCGTCTCCGGCATCGTCGTCCATACCGTTGATGTCTTCGGAGTCGTAGTTTAGCACGTCAGTTAGATCGTCGACGATGGCTACGAAGTGGGTGGTGGGTGGGTTCTAAATTTCTTCATTGTCCGCGTCCCGACCATCCTGGCCGTAGTTCGGCCAGGGCTCTCCGGATAATGCGAGATGCTTCAGCGAATTTAAGATATCGCCGAAGGGTGAGTGCTGAAAGGTGTCCGCAGCGGTGAATTCCATGATCGACTAGCAGGGGCGCAGGAGGTTCGGAGTCCGGCAGGGGGTCCGGCACCTCGGAGTCATGGGCTTTATGCGGGACAAGATAAGTGTTCGGCTCCATCACCGTAGAAGTTGCAGCTCCCGAGGCGGTGTCTAGCCATCCGTCCTCGATCTGAGCGATCGGCTCCAGACTATGGGTCGGAGCGGATTCGTGTGCGGCCTCCAAGGTGCTGTCCGGCGGCAGAGTTAGGTCGTGCCCATCGTGACAACGCGGCACGCTCGGCTGTGGCTCAGATCCATCGAAGATCAAGTCCCCGCGGATATCGGCCGTGAAGTTTAGGCTTCCAAACCTGACCTGACGGCCAGTGGCGTAGCTCTCGATCTGCTCCAGATGGCCAAGCGAGTTGGCCCGCAGTGCGAAGCCGCCGAATACGAAGATCTGTCCGGGGAGAAAAGTCTCACCCAGGACTGCGTCGTTGTCGATTGAAGAGGCCATCAAGCCTATCGGTGACGACACAGAGGAACTCTCAATGAAAGCACCAATGTCGGTGTCAAAACCGGCGGATCTCGGGTAGGGGGTCCTGAACTGTGCGTCTAGGCGGATGGTAACAGGAGACAAGGGACACGATGTTTTACCCAGGTTCGGGCCCTCTTGATGGAGGTAAAACCCTACGTCCTGCTTGATTGATATTGATATTGTGGATGTTTACAAGAGTGGATCTACCACGAGATCAAGGAGGCTAAACCCTAGAAGCTAGGCAATGGTATGATTGTAATGGTTGTTGTTGTGTCCTACGGACTAGAGCCATCCGGTTTATATAGACACCTGAGAGGGCTAGGGTTACATAGAGTCGGTTACAATGGTAGGAGATCTACATATCTGCATCGCCAAGCTTGCCTTCCACGCCAAGGAAAGTCCCATCCGGACACGGGACGAAGTCTTCAATCTTTTATCTTCATAGTCTTGGAGTTCGGTCGATGATGATAGTCCGGTCGATGATGATAGTCCGGTCGATGATGATAGTCCGGCCGATGATAGTTCGGCTAATGATGGTAGTCCGGCTATCCGGACACCCCCTAATCTAGGACTCCCTCATGCGTAGCTTTCGATCTGCTCCAGATGGCCAAGTGAGTTGGCCCACAGTGCGAAGCCGCCGAATACGAAGATCTATCCGGGGAGAAAAGTCTCACCCAGGATTGCATCGTTGTCGATTGAAGAGGCCATCAAGCCTATCGGTGACGACACAGAGGAACTCTCAATGAAAGCACCAATGTCGGTGTCAAAACCGGGGTATCTCGGGTAGGGGGTCCCGAACTGTGCGTCTAGGCGGATGGTAACAGGAGACAAGGGACACGATGTTTTACCCAGGTTCGGGCCCTCTTGATGGAGGTAAAACCCTACGTCCTGCTTGATTGATATTGATATTGTGGATGTTTACAAGAGTGGATCTACCACGAGATCAAGGAGGCTAAACCCTAGAAGGTAGCCTATGGTATGATTGTAATGGTTCTTGTTGTGTCCTATGGACTAGAGCCATCCGGTTTATATAGACACCGGAGAGGGCTAGGGTTACATAGAGTCGGTTACAATGGTAGGAGATCTACGTATCCGTATCGCCAAGCTTGCCTTCCACGCCAAGGAAAGTCCCATCCGGACACGGGACGAAGTCTTCAATCTTGTATCTTCATAATCTTGGAGTCCGGTCGATGATGATAGTCCGGTTGATGATGATAGTCCGGCCGATGATAGTTCGGCTAATGATGGTAGTCCGGCTATCACCCCCTAATCCAGGACTCCCTCAAAGACCCAGCACTCTCTGTGCGTGTTGTTTGCAGGTTTGTCGGGGGTGCCATGAATTTGGCATAGTCTGTCTAGGACTCTGTTCAGATCGGACGGTCCATCTTTATTGCTTTTAAGTGGCTTCTTTTGCTGATCGGGTCGAGAGCTCCTGAATCCGGCGTTTACCGTTGTGTTGTCCGGACTCTCTTCCTTGTTTTGACGTTTGTTTTTATTACGTCGTGGCTTCCCGTTGCCATCCTTTATTTCGGATGTGCTGGGATCGCTGGTGCCTTTACGGGCCAGCCAGCTATCTTCATCCGTGCAAAAGCGGGTCATAAGGCTTGTTAAGGCTGCCATTGTCCTTGGATTTTCTTGGCCGAGGTGTCTGGCAAGCCATTCGTCGCGGATGTTGTGTTTGAATGCCGCTAGGGCTTCGGCATCCGGACAATCGACAATTTGATTCTTCTTAGTGAGGAATCTGTTCCAAAGCTTGCGGGCGGACTCTCTGGGCTGTTGGATTATGTGACTTAAATCGTCCGCATCCTGAGGCCGGACATAAGTCCCTTGAAAATTGGCCCTGAAAGCGTCCTCGAGTTCCTCCCAACTCCCAATTGAATTTTCGAGGAGGCTTTTCAACCAGTGTCGAGCTGATCCCTTCAACTTGAGGGGAAGGTATTTGATGGCATGGAGGTCATCCCCACGAGCCATGTGTATATGCAGGATAAAATCCTTGATCCAGACCCCTGGGTCTGTCGTTCCATCGTATGCCTCTATATTCACAGGTTTAAAATATGAAAATTCGTGGTCCAGTACTTCTTCGGTGAAGCACAGGGGGTGAGCAGCCCCTCTGTATCTGGACATGCTGTGGCATGCCGTTGGCTGTTGTTGTGTCCGGTCTTTATTCCGAACTGGTATTCGATTGGTATAATCATTTTGGTGGCAGTAGTCCCGTGCCGGGTTGTGTCCTTTAGATCCGTAGATGGATCTAGCCGCGCCGGCTTTCTCATCCAGGTGCTCACGTAAATCGTGCGCGGTGTCGGTAGCTGCTCTGTTGCGGTTACGTAGTGGTACGTCCGGCTTCCTTGTTGTGTTGTTCTTTGGTGGAACGGCCTCGTCGTCGAATTCTGGCACTAGCTTGTGTTTTGGGTAGCTCTTTGTATATCGATCGTCGCTGTATCTTTCTTTGGTGTCTAGCACTTTGTTCCATCTGCGATTGAGCGTTTCATGTGCGGCCTTTAACCATTGCTTCTACTTCTTTAGACTTCTTGTTGTGGCCATAAGCCTTCGGTGGAGGTTATCTCGTTCTGCGCGTGTTTCCAGGATGATGAATGCGTCACCATCCAAACTTTGTTTTTGTCCTGGGGCAGTTTGATGAACTCGTCCCTCAAGATCATTGTGATCGGGCATCCGCTCCGAATTGTGTTCTGCATGACCTGGCTCGTCCTGCTCCATCGCTGGGTCCGTATGGTCGTTGTTGCTTTCGGAGTTGACTGGGGTGTCGATCTTTCTGCTGCTCTTGTCGCTATTTTTACTGTTGCTAGACTTTGAGCGGCGTCTACACCGTCATTTTGGCTTTTTCCCAGGGTTTTTATCTTTCGGATTGTCGCCGTCGTCCTCCATGGGCGTATCCACCATGTATATGTCGTGTGACGAGGTAGTAGTCCAGCGCCCTAGAGATTCTGCATCTTCTCCTGCATCGTCGTCCATACCGTCGATGTCTTCGGAGTCGAAGTCAAGCATGTCGGTTAAATCATCAACCGTGGCAATGAAGTGGGTGGTGGGTGGGCGATGAATTCCTTCGTCGCCTGCTTCCCACTCAAGCCGGACATAGTTCGGCCAGGAGTCTCCTGTCAAAGAGAGAATTTTAATGAGTTCAGCATGTCGCCAAAGGGCGAGTGCTGGAAGATATCCGCAGCGGTAAACTCCATTATGGGAGACCAAGCAGATTCGGCGGGCTCAGGTGAGCACGGACTGGAACCTACAGTCGGATACGAGTCCGGGGGTCTGGAGTCACAGGCTTCCGCAGAGGTGAGACCTGTGTTCGGCTCGACCACCGATGAATGTGCGGCCTACAGGGCGGGGCCCATCCCTCCGTCCATAGGCAACACAGCCCGCTCCGGATTTAGGTCTGGGACTCGTCTCCGGCTGCACGATCCGAACCGCGTGTGTCCATGCCCATCGAATCAGATTGGGCACCCGTCATGGAGTTCACTGCCGCGGATATTTTTCACCACTCACCCTTGGGTGATGTGCTAAACTCATTAAGGTCTCTGTCCTTGTCAGTAGATTCTTGGCCGAACTATGTCCGGCTCGAATGGGGAGCGGACAACGAAGAAAATCGTCCCCCACCCACCACCCACTTTATAGCCACTATCGATGATTTAACCGATGTGCTTGACTTCGACTCCGAAGACATCGACGGCATGGACAACGATGCAGGAGAAGAATGGGAACCACCACCTACAGGGCCCTGGACTGCCACCTCATTGTATGATATTTATATGGTGGACACCCCTAAAGAAAACAATGGCGATAAGGCAAAGGAATATAACCCCTTGGGGAAGCAATCCAGACACCGGCGTCATCGGCGCTGCTCCAAGCCCCGCCACAGCAAAAATAGTGATACCGGCACAAGAGATAATAATCTGGATGGTGCCGAAGATGAAGATAATCCTGCCCAGCGAGGCTTCGAGATGGCCGAGCAAGAGGATGGGCAAGCTAGCCCTAAAGAACATGTAACTAATGGAGAATCAGAGGATGATAATTACATGCCTATGAAGATGAAGTGAGCCTTGGCGATGAAGAATTCATCGTGTTGGAGGATCCCGTCAAGCAGGGGCGCTTCAAACTCCGGCTTATAGCCACTGCAAAAAGCCTGAAGAAAAAGCAGCAACAGCTTCAAGCTGATCAAGATCCGCTAACTGACCGATGGACTGATGTCCTGGCCGCCGAGGAATACGGACTTGAGCGCCCTAGCAAAAGCTACCCAAAGCACAGGCTGCTACCTCAAGATGCGGCTGACCGGCCACCCCATGGCCGCGACAAAATGGCCTACCAGCCCAAAGTCCAGACTGCACCCCGTGGCCAATCAAACAATAACACTAAAGCTCGGGGCTACACGAAGGACCCATGAGATGTATTAGAAAACAAAGCAGGACAATCAAGATCGATCTATGGATCACAAGGACACGCCCCAACGTGTGACAAGAACCGTCACGCCGGATACACTAACATATCCAGCCGGGCCGAACACAATGAAGCTCGGCACAAAGGCGCCGCACATCCCCTATGCTTCACTGATGAAGTAATGGATCATGAATTCCCGGAAGGATTTAAACCCGTGAACATTGAATCATACGATGGCACCACAGACCCCGCGGTATGGAGAGAAGATTTTTTTCTTCACATTCACATGCCCCGCGGAGATGATCTACACGCCATCAAGTACCTCCCACTAAAACTAAAGGGACCAACTCGACATTGGCTGAATAGCTTGCCGGCAAACTCCATCGGGAATTAGGAGAACCTGGCAGATGCATTCCTTGATAACTTCTAGGGCACTTACGTGCGCCCACCGGATGCTGATGATCTAAGTCACATAACCCAGCAGCCCGGAGAGTCAGCCAGGAAATTTTGGACCTGGTTCCTAACCAAAAAGAACCAAATTGTTGACTGTCCGGATGCCGAAGCCCTAGCGGCCTTTAAACATAACATCCATGACGAATGGCTTGCCCGACATCTCGGTCAGGAAAAGCCAAAGTCCATGGCAGCTCTCACAACATTCATGACTCGCTTTTGCACGGGCGAGGATAGCTGGTTGGCCCATAGCAACAATACAGCAAGCAATCCAGGCACATCGAAAGCTAAATATAGCCACGACAAATCACGGCGCAACAAACACAAGCGCCACAAAAATGGTGATAATACCGAAGACACGTCAGTGAATGCCGGATTCATCGGCTCCAAGGCCGGTCAGCGGAAGAAACCATTCAACAAAAACAATTCAGGCCCGTCCAGTTTTGACCGCATACTCGACCGTCCATGTCAAATTCATGGCACCCCTGGAAAACCAGCCAACCACACCAATAGAGAATGCTGGGCGTCAGACAAGCCGGCAGGTTAGACCCCGAAAACAAGGGGAAGGGGTCTCAAAGCGACAACGATGACGAAGAGCCCCAATCAGCAAATATAGAAGGAAATATGAAATTCCCTCCCCATGTGAAAATGGTGAATATGATACGCGCAAGCCACATTCCCAAGTGGAAACGTGCACTAAGGGAGGTTAATACAATCGACCCAAAGTTCAACCCATGGTCCTCTTGCCCGATCACCTTCGATAGCAGGGACCACCCTACTAGTATCCGTCATAGTGGTTCGGCCGCATTGGTCCTCAACCCCATCATTGACGGATTCCACCTCACACAAGTCCTTATGGACGGAGGCAGCAACCCGAACCTGCTTTACCTGGATACAGTGCGCAAAATGGGCATCAACCCTTCAAGGATCAAGCCAACAAAACCCACCTTTAAAGGTATAATACCAGGTGCAGAGGCCTGTTGCACGGGCTCAATCACATTGGAAGTGGTCTTCGGATCTCCGGACAATCACCGTACTGAAGACTTACTCTTCGACATCGTCCCCTTTCGCAGCAACCATCAAGCACTCCTCGGACGATCCGCATTCCCTCGGTTCAACGCGGTGCCACACTATGCCTACCGTAAATTAAAGATGCCCGGTCCACGCGGCGTGATCACGGTTAATGGCAGAAACAAATTCCCCCTCCCGACCGAAGAGTCTACCACCACTTTAACAGCAAGAACAAGGAACGACACCTTACAGTCGAACCTCGAGTCGAAGGAAAAGCTCCCAAACACCACCAAAGGAATCCGTACTACTGCACGGCAGGATAGCCTGACCCGTGCGGAGATAAATTAAAAACACTCCAGAAAAGGATGAACAAGCCACATGCTGCGGTTCAACCGCCAGGTGGCGCAAAACCATTTCTTACGTGTTCTTTACAGGTGCACCTCTACGTAGGTTATGATGGAAGGCGTGGGAACAGTTCGAGCGCGTCAGGGAATCTCTAGATATTCCCCTGTAATAATCCGACTACACCCCGGATCCGAACACAACTCCCGCACGCCTGGTATCAGCAGGTTCCGCAATCACATTCCTTTTTATCACATCACCTGTACTCATACGAATTGACGTATTACTCAAATACAATACGTGGATTTATATGATGCTCACCTGTTACTATTTCTTATTTAAAATTCCTTTGTTAAGAGGCAGCCGCTTATCATGATATGCCTCAATATGCCAGGGGCTTCATCACGCCCATATTACGGTAAAAAAAGTCCGAACACCTTCACGGTAGTTCGGCACCCCAAACTTCTAGCATTATATGCATCATCTCCGAATCATGTCTTGGGTCAACAGTTGGTTTGCCCGGCTCCTATATTTTGGTACCTTACGTTTCGCTATATCGGCTAAGGTAGCACTGGGAGAACTACTGTGATTGTGTCCCGGTTCTTCCGGATGAGCACCTCAATAGAGAAAGCCGAAAACTGACTGTCATGATGTAGCGAGAGCTGGTCAGCTGTTCGACAGGTTCTAAAATCTTTAAGGATTTCTTCCGCATAATGCTATAACCAATGAAGCGTGCGAGGGATCGGCCTTCTCCGATCAGGTGCTTCTAGAACCCCTCGTGCGGACTTACGAACACTAGGGGTTCCGCCTACCATACTCGAAACAACTCCTATGGCTAAGTGACAGCGATAAAGCCCTATAGTCCGATTGCCTGGTTCGCTCTGCTGAACACCTCCTTTAGGGACCCAAAACTGGGATAAATAGTGCTCAGGTTTATCGCGAACACCCCCGTACTCACTACGTGGGGGTGGAAGCCGACGACTGGCCGACTCTCAGAATTATTATATACAATGGCCGCACAGGATGAGAACATTCATACGACAAAGCAATAGATGATAAGGATGCTATTTTTCAAATATTACAACGGACGAACTTGACCATATTCATGGAAATATAATGTCCTTGGTGCATTGCTCCGCCGCAAGGCGGGCTCCTTTCAAGACACCTTCATAATAAAGTTCAGGCTTGCGGTGCTCCATCCCCTTCGGCGGTCCCTCGGTCATCAGCTTCTCCGCATCCATCTTCCCCCAATGCACCTTGGCACGAGCAAAGGCCATTTGCACACCCTCTATGCAGACCGACCGCTTGATGACTTCGAGTCGAGGGCAAGCACCTACAAGCCGCTTCACGAGCCCGAAGAAGCTTCTTGGAATCTGCTTAGCAGGACACAGCCGGATAATTAAATCCTTCATGGCTAATTCGGCCGCCTTGTGCAGCTCGACCAGCTGCTTCAGCTGATCCGAGAAGGGCACCGGATAATTAGGCGCCAGATACTGCATCCAGAAGAGCTTATCCGCAGCATTCCCCCCTTCGACTTGGTAGAATTGGGCGGCATCAGATATGTTGCGCGGCAGCTCCGCAAATACCCCTGTACACATCAAAACTCAAGATTGTCAAATTTGATTTTCTCATTTCCTATACTTTCTTTTTACAGAAAAAGCCTTACCAGCCGCAATCTTCCTCGCCTCCTGGATTTCCTTCTGGGCACCTTGGGCTTCGCCCCGGGCATCACTTGCGGCTTGGTGAGCCTGGGAGAGTTCGGATTCTTTCGCTGCTAAACTTTGCTCCAGGGTCTCGCATTTCTACACGGCCTCTTGAAGCTCTTGCTCAGCCTCAATAACTCTAGCCTTGTGCTTCTCACGGAGCACCTGCTCTGCGGCTGCTTTCCTCTCGGCTTCGGGCAAAGCCTTCTTCAAGGTATCAATTTCAGCCGACGCCCCTAGAGCACATTATCAAAAGATTGTTATCATGCACACTCATCCTTTCATGCTACATAAACAAGGTTTCTACATACCTTGATTATCCTCTAGCTGTCTCTTCACTTGGCCAAGTTCTCCTTCGGCCCTCTTCAGACTACGCCTCAGGCCGGATACTTCCGCAGCTTGAGAGGCCGTAGTCGCTAAAGATACCTGGTGATTAAAAAGAGTGATAAATATCATCAAGTGAGTCCCCTGCGAACATGAATTTGATCCCCTGTCCGGTTCTCTCTTTAACCAAACAGTGTATCAGGGGCTACTATATATACCATGACATTCTCCTCAAAGCCTCTTATGAGACTAACACATGATTCGTTCAGTCCACTCTCAGCGGACTGAATCTTCTCAAATTACCGCACCCATGAGGGCACGGTGTTCATCAATGATGGAGGCACCCTTCAGCGCCACTAATAAAGTACTCAGCGCCCCTGGTTGAACAGAGGCGGCCGATGGATGGGACTCGGGGACCTTATGGGTCTCTGGACTCGTGTCCGGCTTGGGTCCAGATTCAAGATGACCTCCCCCGTCGACACCCACGGGATTTCTCTCCCGTGTAACCGGCCCCAGAAGTATGGCCTCCTGGTGCCGCCTTCGCGACCTTCTCCCCCCTCCGTGGACTGGGTCCTTCTGGGACGAAACCTCAGTTTCATTCCTAGTTTGGAAGAAGAGGCCTTCAGGGGTGTCCCGCTCCCCATAGCGTCCGAACCCAGCAGATCCTCTGACGAGGATTTCTCGGTGTGGGGCTTCGCCAGACTAAAAAAGAAAAGCACGGCTCCGATTAGAATGTGATGTGTAGGACCTTGAGAAGAGGTGTCTAGAGGGGGGATGATTAGACACTAAGTACCAAAGATGCAGTTTTTAAGGTTATTTAAGTTTAAGTGGAGTTTAGGCACAATTTCAACATTCACAATACATATCAAGCAAGTATGCAAAGAGTATATGAGCAGCGGAAAGTAAATCATGCAATTTGCAAGAAAGTAAAGGGAAGGATTTGGAGGATTCAAACGCAATTGGAGACACGGGTGTTTTTGGCGTTGTTCCGATAGGTGATGCTATCGTACATCCACGTTGATGGAGACTTCAACCCACGAAGGGTAACGTGTCAGGACCCCGACTCAATGCCACATCGATCTAGCATGTAACACCTCATATCACTTTGCGGCCTCACGCACGGTATTCCCACGGGTGTCGCCTTACCTTTGCCCGGGACCATTTGCGCCTTTTGGCACACGTATATGACAGTGTCGCTAGCATCCATATGATAAGGAGCCCGGGCTGACATGGCTAGTCGTAAACCCAAAGTGGCACAGACTTACAAGGACAGGCATCCATGACCCAGCATCGAACGTGTCGGTCATCAGCGAGCGAATCCAGGCTGTAGCACTGGGCTAGCAGGACTCCGGTGAACCGGGCTGTAGCGGGCTAACAGGACTCCGGTATTCATCGCGTGACATTTCCCCGAAGGGACAGACACAGGAACAAAGAAGGACACATGCCGGCCAGCCTAAGTGTTCCGGAGTAGTAGCAAGCTACCATGGCTCAGTGAAACACTAGGAGACATTTCCCGATAAGAGAGGCTACTAAAGATGAAAAACTAGATGGTCAGATCCCACACATACCAAGCATTTCAATAACATACACACAATATGCTCGATATGTGCAATACAACATGGCATCACAAAATGACTCTACGACTCAAGTAATTTATTCATTAGGCTCCGAGGAGCGAGATATTACAAACATGGGTCTCACGACCCAACAATCAGAGCATACAAGTCAAAGCACAAGCGGAAGCTATCATGTCTGAGTACAGACATCTATAAATGAAAAAGGCTGAGAAGCCTGACTATCTATCAGATCATGCCGAGGGCACAAGATCGTAGCTGAGGTATCAAGCTAAACGTCGAAGTCCACGTGGAACTACTAGCGAGACCGAAGTCTCTCTGCAAAAACATAAAATAGGCAAACATGAGTACAAATGTACCCAGCAAGACTTACATTAGAGCTAACTACATATGCATCATTATCAACAAAGGGGTGGTGGGGTTTAACTGCAGCAAGCCAGCTTTAACTCGGTGGCTATCCTAAACTACGACTGCAAGCGACTCTTTTGAGGTGGCGCACACGAGTCCACATATTCACCATATCAATACACCACTATGGAACCGCTCCCGTCTCCCCACGAGAACGCCATCCATAGCACTCACGCTTATCTTGCGTATTTTAGAGTATCCACTTTCACTTGTCTATGAACTGATATAAGCAACCCAGAAGTCCTTTTCCGCGGACACGGCTATTCGAATAGATGATATTAACCCTGCAGGGGTGTACTTCTTCATACATGTTTCCACCACTTAGCGTCTGCACACGACATGTGCTCGGCAGACTTCAAGCAAAAGCCGACGTGGGTGTAGACCACGACCTACCTAAACACTCAAGTCTCTAGTCCAGGTTTATCGCCTATTCGGGTTCCATCCATGAGGAGATCCGGCCGGAGTTTCGCTCACATCCCCAAACGATGTGAACAGGGTTCCCGAGATACCAAACGGGCATCCGGTACACCGTGCCACGTACCTACCGCATCACAGCCCACCCCTACGGTCAGCGCTGTCCACGGCCTCCAGTAAGCTACAAACACCAGAAACTACTTGCAACTCCTGGACAGAGGACAAGGGTGAATAAGAAGTCGAGCGGGGTCATATTTCAGGGCCCAATGTATGGTAGTAACTGAATCATGGATCACAAACACAGAACTCAGTTCCTGAGGACGGTTGCAATGAGACAACCCACCATGTACTCCTACATGGCCTCTCACCGCTACCTTTACCAAATCGTGTTCACACGCTTAGCTCACACACAGTAGGACATGTTCACACACCTCTGATTCATCCCGGATGAATCAGAACTGACTCGACTCTAAGCAGTAGCAGGCATGACAAACAAGCATGAATGAGTAGGCACAACAGGGCTCAAACAATTCCTACTCATGCTAGTGGGTTTCATCTATTTACTGTGGCAATGACAGGTCATGCAAAGGATAAAGGAGTTCAGCTACCGCAGCAGGTAACAGATGAATCGTTGTTGTCCTAATGCACTAAAAGAGAGCAGGAGCGAGAGAGTGGGATTTTATCGGAATGAACAAGGTGGTTTTGCTTGCCTGGCACTTCTGAAGATAACATTGAGTCTTCATCAGTGTCAACGATCACATCATCGGTATCACGTCTATCGAGAGGGGACAAATACCGGCAACACAGAAGGGAACACAATCAATGCAATGCACAATATGATGCATGATCATGACATGGAAAAATGAATGTGTTTTGGGCTAATGCAACTAGCAACAGATTAAATGAAGTTGGTTTGAATACAACATTCAAATTCAAACTCCACATGTGATTATTCAAATGCCATTTAATTGATTTGTGCTAAACAGCAGCTATAAGTTGTTCTAACATGCATGAAAGTGGTACAGATGGATTCCTTGAATTTTTCTGTTAATTTTTCATATATAAATTATTTAATTTGGAGTTACGGTTAATTTTCTATGATTTATTGAAGTTTTAGGCATTTTCTGGAATTTCCTGAATAATATAAAATAAACTAAATTCCAGAAAATGAATATTGCGTCAGCCCCACGTCACAGTGACGTCAGCAGGGTCAACTGGGCTGCCCCGGGTCAAACCTGACCAGTGGGGTCCATTGGTCAGTGGCTGGCGCAGGTCAGTGTCGCTGACATGTCGGGCCTGGTCAACAGACACGTCATCAAGTCAACTCTGTCGTGTGGGGTCAGTCAACGTGTGACGTGGCCAGGTCAAACTGACCTGTGGGGCCCGTGGGGGTCAGTTTAAACTAAACAGGAGCTAAACTAGGTTAATTAGGCAGTGGGGCCCGTATGTCAGTGAGAGAGAGGCTAATTAGCGGAGTCATTAGCGACTAATGACGGTGCCACGTCGACTTCGCCGGAGTTCGGCCGGCGACAACCAAACCAACGGCGGAGGCTCGCCGGAGTTGAGCTACAGGCAATGGCTGGACGCGCGGAGGCCACCAGGAGGTAGCCCGTGCTCTTCCGCATCCAACGGAGCAGGAAGGAGCGGACGGGGTGCGCTGTACTCGCCGGAGTTGAGCTCGCGGCGGCGGCCGGAGCTCGGGCAACAGCGGAGATGGCTCTATAGGGCATGGCAGGGAGCACCCGTGGGTGCTTCGGGTTCGCAGGAGCGCGGTGAGCACGCTGGTGATGCTCGGGCGAGCGGCCGAGCTCACGAGCGCGGAGCTCGTTGACCATGGCGGCGGCGAGCCTCGGTGGAGGTGGGGAAGCTAGCTAGGGGAGGGGAACAACGGGGATTCCAGGGGGAAAATGGAGAGTGGCTCACGTAGGGACTAGCAGAGTCGACGACGAGGTCGGGGAAGCTCTGGACGACGCGAATCGGATGACGGCGGTCGTCGGGGCAGAGGACGAAGATGGCGATGTTGCAGTCGTCTATGGCCTTCTCCGTCCGCGTGCGTCATCTTGGAGACGAAGCAGAGTCCGGCGGTGACACATGACCCATCGGTGAAGCCTGGGGTGCACGGTGGCTATGGATGCGACGGCGGCGCCCTCCGGTGGCTCTCGGTGGTGCTCCAAATCGAGAGAGGGAGAGAGCTAGAGCGAGCAGAGAGAAGGGATAGCGGTCGAGGGGGTCGAGGGCATTCCAACGGTGCACTGGAGAGGTCGGGGGCGGCTGGGACACGTCGAAGCAGGAGGTGGCGACCGGCGACGCGCGCTCTGCCACGACTTGTCCTCCTGGCGAGGGGTTGAAGACAAACCTGCCCCTCGCTAGGTTGGGCTGGGCTGGCTCTAGTGGACTGGGCTGCTGGTGGGCTACCAGGTAAGGCCAGGTAAGTTCTGCTCTGCCTTTTACTTTTTTACTCTGTTTTGTTTTATTTAATATCTTTTGCCATTGTTTTTTTTGAATTTAAACAAATTCAAACAATGCCAAAAACTCCTCTGAATAATTTTATTTTGCTAGATGGACTTTTCCAAAAGCTCATAAAATATTTCAGGGGTATTTGAAATTATATTCTAATTATATGAATATAATTCAAATTCAAATAGCTAATGATTTAAATTCAAAGTCCCAAAAATAATTCCTTAAAAATGTTCAATATTTTGGTTGGGTCCAGAACCCTTACCAAAAATTATCAAACATTTAAGAAGAGCATTTTGGAGCAATGAATGAGATTTCTAGGGTTTTTGCCCCTCTTTTATTTAAGTTTTTGAGGCTTCCAAAATTCCTCAGTTCAGGTTTCAAAAATTTAAACATGATGCTCACATGAGGTCTAGCCTAGTGCATAACAGGACCAGGGATGTGACAACTCACCCCCACTAAACAAGAATCTTGTCTCGAGATTCAAGCGTAGGGTAAGGTGAAGGGTAACGCAGACTAGTATAATCTTCATGATCCAGGGTGCACTTCAGTTGAACGTTGATTCATTCACCATCATTGCCTTGAAGTCTTGCCGTGAAAAACCCTGTCAACATGCCATGGAGGGAAGAAGGAGACTCTAGAAGGGTCGATCTTCTCAAAGATCGAACAACTCACGGAATGAGACATAGGACCATCTCTCGGGTTGAGACACGAGATACACATCAAGAGGGGTGGAAAGAAACGGATGACGAAGGTTCACTAGGTAGACAACAATTCCACACCTAAGAAGGTGGTAAACGATTGTCAACGTAGCGAGGAGTTGAGTTGCCATGATACCACGACGAAACATCCTGGAGGAGGGTGATTCGTAGATTATTACCTTAAGTGGCAAAAAGAATTACTTTTGATTCAGAGATCACTGAAACTCTTTAAACCAGCCTAAGACAATTCTCGAGCGATCGTTTGAAGGGGGTCGGTAGAATGGCATACTCGGACTTGGATGATGTGGATTACCTTGTTGAAGACAACGCAATGGATGAATTTGCTTATCACCGGAAATGGAAGAGACCCATGGTAGAATGGCACATTGGCGGTGCAAACTGGGAACAAAATGCAAATGCTGGGAATGATTCTAGTAACTGGGGAAGAACCCAACAATAGAGAGTGAATTCACTGTTGAATAGATCATAGCATTGCCGAGGGAACTGAGAGCAAACCCAGCTAGTGCCGATGATAACACGTAGCGCTTGTGCGTGCTCTCAAGAACTTGAGCATTTCCACAATCATCAAGATTCTACCAATATCCGTGTCAAGGATCCTGGCAACACAACTTGCTACCATGATGAATGATGATGTATGGTGCAGATGCAAAGGAAGATAACACCTTCTCAGATTTCACCCTTGGCGGGGCCAAGGAAATAAAATCTGGATGATCGACCGAGAGACATTTAGCACTCCGCTTCTAATGTTCTCCTTGATGTGCTAGTGTAACCCATTCATAGATATGGTTTGATATCTAGAACATCAAGTAAAAGGTCGGACTTCGGGATCTCAAAATCCATAGGGGCAACTAGGGAGTAAATCCTACGAAATCCATATGGGGAGGTGGCCAACTTCCTCAATCAAGATATTATAATAACAGGTCTTCCGGCTGGGTGTGTTGGCCACGACATCCACTTTACCGGTTTTCGCGCGACCAATATTATAATTCTTGGGAAATATTCCAACCATCATATCTGCCTGAGATTCAGATCTGGTTGGTGTCAGGATATTCCAGACTCATCGAGTCCAGGAAGAAAAACGGAAGTTTGCAACACGAATCGACGAGATGACGTTGCGAGATTCTCGGGAGATGAACTACGATAGCAAGCTCTAAAACATGAGCTGGTTCTGCTACAAACATGTGAACACGTTGTCCAAGACAAGCATGACCACAAAGTAGTCTTATAATAAAACACTACCGAGTTCAGGAGGGGGAACCATCAACGAGGGTATCGAAGTCCTTACATAAGTCCGGATTAGCTCTTATGAAGGAACTCCTTCTCCTTGAACAAATCAATAAGTGGCTTGGTGTGCTAGGGGTACATATAGATTGAAGGTTGCAAGTCTTCAAACCACAGAATTCTTCGCACGTGTGCATGACTGATTTGGGATGATTCCAAAGGAAACAACATTGACTTTCTCGAATCCATGGCGGCAACTTGCATCAAATGCACATGAACTGGAGGAAGTCACTTCTTACATCCGAACATATGCTTCATGAACTAGCATGAACAAATGCTTTCAAAAGTTTCCAACACTAGCTTAATGTTCAACAAAATCATGGAGGAGATAAGGATGTTGTCAATGGGCTCAACAACAATTCATCCGGGTTTCCTTTTAAAAGGAATTCCATAGTTAAGTGAACAAGTGATAGCATTGGTCAGACCCAAAAGATATAATGGTGTATGCTCGAGGGATCAACCACGAGTAAGACAACATTACGAACATCGTTGGTTCTGATTTGATTTGACGATAACCTATACTCAAATCAAAGTTTTATCAGGCAATAAGTCCAATAACTGATCACAGGGACCAATCGATAAAGATATCACCTTTCTTCAACACACACTACACAAGAATATCCCTTTGGAACGAACTAAGTCAGGCAAGATTTTATCTTCCAACTCTCCAAGTTGTTGTCTAGCTTAACCAACTAGCTCAGGGATATCTAACACCGATCTTGGAGAGAGGGTGGTTCACAAGAACCCAACTTGATCACAAGCTCAACACAGCGGTCAGGTGACAACCTGGTAATACTTCCGAGAAGATCTTCGGAAAATCACAAACCACCGGTATGTTACTAAGCTTGAGAACAATCTTGCTTTCCAGGGCAAGACGGTATGATCAATAGAGCGAAGATTTGAAATAACCCTAACTCATCGATCAAGGAGTGCACCGAGAACAAGGACTAGGTAGCATGATCAACCTTAGAATGATGATTCAAAACCAACACGCTAAGAATGAAATTATTTTCCATTAACTACCAAGCAACAAGGTTGCTAGGAGTATTGAATTCACACATCACGATTCACTTGTCGGCATTCCGGTTGCGACAACACGGAACCGAGGGATGAATAATGATGGCGAGAAGTATCACTACATCAAGAACTCACAAGAGCCGGTGCAATCCTCATGAAAATCCTGACATAAAGACGGTAATACTTCAGGGTAGAACAGAATCAAAAGCTGGGCTGGCATTTTGATCTGCGGAGTACAATTGCTTTGACCCAATCCTAGATATGGAAGAGGTACTAGAGTTTGTTTCTCCTATCATTCTACGATAGAATGGCTTGACGGACCACAAGAGTAATAGGCATCGATAAACGAATGCATGCATACTCTTGACTATCAATTGATAGACGAAGGTCAGTAGACAACTAAAGAGGGACAACTCAAAGGAACATATAACTTTCTGAGTTGTGGATGCATAAATTAGTATGTCGAACCAAGTTCAACATAATTCTTCCGGATAACCCATGCAGAAAGGTTGAGCTGGCAGAGTCACAATATAGCATGGAGAACTCATCGAGAGCGCTCTTGTTGTCATCTTTTGGTTCAGAAGAACTCCTGCCAAGAATGATTCATGGTAATTGGAAGAAGGATGTATCATGAACCTCGAGGACTATCGCAAAGGTTACTATTATCCTAAAGGAACTAGCAACACTATCAACATGATGTAAGTAGGATGAATCTCGGGTTCAAAACCCAGGAATAGAATACCTACTACTAAGTAGCATCACGGAATGCTTTCGAGAATAAAGGCCAGAATCATCACACTAGGACACAAATCATGGCTAGACCACTAGATGATCCCCTGAGACACCTAGGGTCATAATAATAACTTCAACATAAAGGTCGAGGCAGTAGAGTACCTCAACTCAACAATTAGTGTGATTGAGCTGGCATAAAGGAACACTGAAACGGGAAGAAAGGATTTGCAAATGCATCAGACTACTTAGAAACCTGGGATGACTCGGACAGCATAACGGCTGTAAATGCTCAGAAAAGATTTGAGACATTCACAAAAATGGTGGCATAACCACTCAGAAGCACAATACCGAGGTTCCGAGATCAACAGTTAACATACGGAAGTAGTAGGAACTGAACTGAGACTTAAATCCAACAATCTTATAAGTCCACTGATTAGTAACATGTGATCCTGATAGAAAGAAGAGATAGCCTAGTTCTTAATCCCCGTAGAAGAGAAGATGATGACTCAAATCAGAAGGCATGAGGTATAAGGAGTAAAAGAGCCTTACGTTCCATCCCACAATCAATTCCCTTATATAACTAAAGCATTTCTAGACTCAACTTCGAATAGTTTGGCTTGGTAATCCTACAGGCAGTCAAGCTCTGATACCAACGCTGTCAGGACCCCGACTCAATGCCACATCGATCTAGCATGTAACACCTCATATCACTTTGCGGCCTCACGCACGGTATTCCCACGGGTGTCGCCTTACCTTTGCCCGGGACCGTTTGCGCCTTTTGGCACACGTATATGACAGTGTCGCTAGCATCCATATGATAAGGAGCCCGGGCTGACATGGCTAGTCGTAAACCCAAAGTGGCACAGACTTACAGGGACAGGCATCCATGACCCAGCATCGAACGTGTCGGTCATCAGCGAGCGAATCCAGGCTGTAGCACTGGGCTAGCAGGACTCCGGTGAACCGGGCTGTAGCGGGCTAACAGGACTCCGGTATTCATCGCGTGACATTTCCCCGAAGGGACAGACACAGGAACGAAGAAGGACACATGCCGGCCAGCCAAAGTGTTCCGGAGCAGTAGCAACCTACCATGGCTCAGTGAAACACTAGGAGACATTTCCCGGTAAGAGAGGCTACTAAAGATGAACAACTAGATGGTCAGATCCCACACATACCAAGCATTTCAATAACATACACACAATATGCTCGATATGTGCAATACAACATGGCATCACAAAATGACTCTACGACTCAAGTAATTTATTCATTAGGCTCCGAGGAGCGAGATATTACAAACATGGGTCTCACGACCCAACAATCAGAGCATACAAGTCAAAGCACAAGCGGAAGCTATCATGTCTGAGTACAGACATCTATAAATGAAAAAGGCTGAGAAGCCTGACTATCTATCAGATCCTGCCGAGGGCACAAGATCGTAGCTGAGGTATCAAGCTAAACGTCGAAGTCCACGTGGAACTACTAGCGAGACCGAAGTCTCTCTGCAAAAACATAAAATAGGCAAACGTGAGTACAAATGTACCCAGCAAGACTTACATCAGAGCTAACTACATATGCATCATTATCAACAAAGGGGTGGTGGGGTTTAACTGCAGCAAGCCAGCTTTAACTCGGTGGCTATCCTAAACTACGACTGCAACCGACTCTTTTGAGGTGGCGCACACGAGTCCACATATTCACCATATCAATACACCACTATGGAACCGCTCCCGTCTCCCCACGAGAACGCCATCCATAGCACTCACGCTTATCTTGCGTATTTTAGAGTATCCACTTTCACTTGTCTATGAACTGATATAAGCAACCCAGAAGTCCTTTTCCGCGGACACGGCTATTCGAATAGATGATATTAACCCTGCAGGGGTGTACTTCTTCATACATGTTTCCACCACTTAGCGTGTGCACACGACATGTGCTCGGCAGACTTCAAGCGAAAGCCGACGTGGGTGTAGACCACGACCTACCTAAACACTCAAGTCTCTAGTCCAGGTTTATCGCCTATTCGGGTTCCATCCATGAGGAGATCCGGCCGGAGTTTCGCTCACAGCCCCAAACGATGTGAACAGGGTTCCCGAGATACCAAACGGGCATCCGGTACACCGTGCCACGTACCTACCGCATCACAGCCCACCCCTACGGTCAGCGCTGTCCACGGCCTCCAGTAAGCTACAAACACCAGAAACTACTTGCAACTCCTGGACAGAGGACAAGGGTGAATAAGAAGTCGAGCGGGGTCATATTTCAGGGCCCAATGTATGGTAGTAACTGAATCATGGATCACAAACACAGAACTCAGTTCCTGAGGACGGCTGCAATGAGACAACCCACCATGTACTCCTACATGGCCTCTCACTGCTACCTTTACCAAATCGTGTTCACACGCTTAGCTCACACACAGTAGGACATGTTCACACACCTCTGATTCATCCCGGATGAATCAGACCTGACTCGACTCTAAGTAGTAGCAGGCATGACAAACAAGCATGAATGAGTAGGCACAACAGGGCTCAAACAATTCCTACTCATGCTAGTGGGTTTCATCTATTTACTGTGGCAATGACAGGTCATGCAAAGGATAAAGGGGTTCAGCTACCGCAGCAGGTAACAGATGAATCGTTGTTGTCCTAATGCAGTAAAAGAGAGCAGGAGCGAGAGAGTGGGATTTTATCGGAATGAACAAGGGGGTTTTGCTTGCCTGGCACTTCTGAAGATAACATTGAGTCTTCATCAATGTCAACGATCACATCATCGGTATCACGTCTATCGAGAGGGGACAAATACCGGCAACACAGAAGGGAACACAATCAATGCAATGCACAATATGATGCATGATCATGACATGGCAAAATGAATGTGTTTTGGGCTAATGCAACTAGCAACAGATTAAATGAAGTTGGTTTGAATACAAGATTCAAATTCAATCTCCACATGTGATTATTCAAATGCCATTTAATTGATTTGTGCTAAACAGCAGCTATAAGTTGTTCTAACATGCATGAAAGTGGTACAGATGGATTCCTTGAATTTTTCTGATAATTTTTCATATATAAATTATTTAATTTGGAGTTACGGTTAATTTTCTATGATTTATTGAAGTTTTAGGCATTTTCTGGAATTTCCTGAATAATATAAAATAAACTAAATTCCAGAAAATGAATATTGCGTCAGCCCCACGTCACAGTGACGTCAGCAGGGTCAACTGGGCTGCCCCGGGTCAAACCTGACCAGTGGGGTGCATTGGTCAGTGGCTGGCGCAGGTCAGTGTCGCTGACATGTGGGGCCTGGTCAAGAGACACGTCATCAAGTCAACTCTGTCGTGTGGGGTCAGTCAACGTGTGACGTGGCCAGGTCAAACTGACCTGTGGGGCCCGTGGGGGTTAGTTTAAACTAAACAGGAGCTAAACTAGGTTAATTAGGCAGTGGGGCCTGTATGTCAGTGAGAGAGAGGCTAATTAGCGGAGTCATTAGCGACTAATGACGGTGCCACGTCGACTTCGCCGGAGTTCGGCCGGCGACAACCAAACCAACGGCGGAGGCTCACTGGAGTTGAGCTACAGGCAATGGCTGGACGCGCGGAGGCCACCAGGAGGTAGCCCGTGCTCTTCCGCATCCAACGGAGCAGGAAGGAGCGTACGGGGTGCGCTGTACTCGCCGGAGTCGAGCTCGCGGCGGCGGCCGGAGCTCGGGCAACAGCGGAGATGGTGCTATAGGGCATGGCCGGGAGCACCCGTGTGTGTTCCGGGTTCGCAGGAGCGCGGTGAGCACGCTGGTGATGCTCGGGCGAGCGGCCGAGCTCACGAGCGTGGAGCTCGTTGACCATGGCGGCGGCGAGCCTCGGTGGAGGTGGGGAAGCTAGCTAGGGGAGGGGAACGACGGGGATTCCAGGGGGAAAATGGAGAGTGGCTCACGTAGGGACTAGCAGAGTCGACGACGAGGTCGGGGAAGCTCTGGACGACGCGAATCGGATGACGGTGGTCGTCGGGGCAGAGGACGAAGATGGCGATGTTGCAGTCGTCTGTGGCCTTCTCCGTCCGCGTGCGTCATCTTGGAGACGAAGCAGAGTCCGGCGGTGACACATGACCCATCGGTGAAGCCTGGGGTGCGCGGTGGCTATGGATGCGACGGCGGCGCCCTCCGGTGGCTCTCGGTGGTGCTCCAAATCGAGAGAGGGAGAGAGCTAGAGCGAGCAGAGAGAAGGGATAGCGGTCGAGGGGGTCGAGGGCATTCCAACGGTGCACTGGAGAGGTCGGGGGCGGCTGGGACACGTCGAAGCAGGAGGTGGCGACCGGCGACGCGCGCTCTGCCACGACTTGTCCTCCTGGCGAGGGGTTGAAGACAAACCTGCCCCTCGCTAGGTTGGGCTGGGCTGGCTCTAGTGGACTGGGCTGCTGGTGGGCTACCAGGTAAGGCCAGGTAAGTTCTGCTCTGCCTTTTACTTTTTTACTCTGTTTTGTTTTATTTAATATCTTTTGCCATTGTTTTTTTTTGAATTTAAACAAATTCAAACAATGCCAAAAACTCCTCTGAATAATTTTATTTTGCTAGATGGACTTTTCCAAAAGCTCATAAAATATTTCAGGGGTATTTGAAATTATATTCTAATTATATGAATATAATTCAAATTCAAATAGCTAATGATTTAAATTCAAAGTCCCAAAAATAATTCCTTAAAAATGTTCAATATTTTGGTTGGGTCCAGAACCCTTACCAAAAATTATCAAACATTTAAGAAGAGCATTTTGGAGCAATGAATGAGATTTCTAGGGTTTTTGCGCCTCTTTTATTTAAGTTTTTGAGGCTTCCAAAATTCCTCAGTTCAGGTTTCAAAAATTTAAACATGATGCTCACATGAGGTCTAGCCTAGTGCATAACAGGACCAGTGATGTGACATAACGGCTGCGCGAGTCCACGGAGGGCTCCACCCACGAAGGGTCCACGAAGAGGCAACCTTGTCTATGCCACCGTGGCCGTCGCCCACGAAGGGCTTGCCTCACTAGCGGTAGATCTTCACGAAGTAGGCGATCTCCTTGCCCTTACAAACTCCTTGGTTCAACTCCATAATCTTGTTGGAGGCTCCCAAGTGACACCTAGCCAATCTAGGAGACACCACTCTCCAAGAAGTAACAAATGGTGCATTGATGATGAACTCCTTGCTCTTGTGCTTCAAATGATAGTCTCCCCAACACTCAACTCTCTCTCATAGGTTTTGGATCTGGTGGAAAGCAACTTGGGGAAGGCTAGAGATCGAGATTCATATGGTAGTAATGGAATATCTTGGCCTCAACACATGAGTAGGTGGTTCTCTCTCAGAAATGGTAAGTTGGAAGTGTAGGTTCGTTTTGATGGCTCTCTCCACGAATGAAGAGGAGGTGGAGGGGTATATATAGCCTCCACACAAAATCTAACTGTTACACACAATTTACTAAACTCGGTGGGACCGAATCGCCAAACTCAGTCGGACCGATTTAGTAAACCTAGTGACCATTAGTGATTTTCGGTGGGACCGACATACATCTCGGTCAGACCGATTCGGTTAGGGTTAGGGCATAACGTAATCTCGGTAAGACCGATTAGCCAAACTCGGTGAGACCAATTTTGGTAATAAGCTTTCCAGAGAGTTGGTCAGGCAAACTCGGTTTGACCGATTACACAAACTTAGTGGGGCCGATTTTGGTAATAAGTTAACCAGAGAGTTTGCATTGTAATCTCGGTAGTACCGATTGCTCAAACTCGGTGAGACCGATTTTGACAATGGACATACATAGAGAGATTACAATCCCATCTCGGTGAGACCAAGATCCCTATCGGTAAGACCGATTTGCTTAAGGTTTGTGGCAGTTGCTATGACTTTTGAAATCAGTGGTGCCGGATAGGAAGAATCGGTGTGACCGATTTTGGCTTAGGGTTTAGGTCATTTGTGGAAGTGGGAAAGTAGCTGAGGGTTTTGGAGCATATCACAAAGCACATGAAGCAAGAGGCTCATTAAGCAACACCTCATCCCTCCTTGATAGTATTGGCTTTTCCTATAGACTCAATTTGATCTTGGACCACTAAAATGTAAAATGAAGAGTCTTGATCTTGAAGCTTGAGCCAATCCTTTGTCCTTAGCATCTTGAAGGAGTTCCCACATCCTTTAGTCCATGCCACTCGATTATTGAACTTATCTGAAACATACTAGATAAAAGTGTTAGTCCAACAAGCGATATGTTGACATTACTTACCAAAACCACCTAGGGAGCGCTTGTGCTTTCAGTCTCCCCCTTTTTGGTAATTGATGGCAACATACATTAAAGCTTTAGATAAAGATATAAAGAATAGCAAGAAAAGCTTTGGAAGGACATGTAACAATCATAGGCTCCCCCTACATGTATGCAATCATGTGAATATGGAATGTAGAATCATGTGAGAGCATAAACATGATAGAGCAGGCAATGTGTTACATGTATCTTGGCCATATGCATCAGAGCAAAGAATGTTGAATAAAATACCTTCATGCTCATGAGTCCTTCTTGCAAGCAATATGTACATCAGCAAGAATTCCTCATACACATGATTGTGATACATATACTTACCTTGTGGTCTTGAGTTGACTTAGGATGGAATGAACCTGCGTAAAGAAGGTTAGATAACACAGATGCATCTACTAGCCAGAGCAAATAGAAGAAACAACAAGAATACCAAGACTGGGATGACATGTAGATAGTGAGTACTAAGTACCACATTGGATTAGACATGTCCCCAAGAGTAAAAGATATGCAATGAATTTAAATGATTTCTTTCCCTTAGATGTCTTTCTCCCCCTGAATCTAACATGGGATACTAGGAGAAGATAGGGAACAGAAAATCACAGCTGAAAGATATGAATGATGATCAGAGTTGATGCATGCTAATGCAAATAAGCACAACAGAACATATGAACATGTCTCTCCCCTCAAGACGACACGTCGACATCTATCCTCTTGAACACCAAGCATCTGGGATCCTTGAGAAATACTTTTTACTTAAGTATTCTCTCCCCTTGAAGATCTCTGTCTTCCCTTTGAGGGTCTCTCTACCCCTTAAGAAGGTAATAAGCTTTGATGATCTCTCTCTCTTCAAATGATATGCTTTGATGTTCTCTCTCTCCCCCTTTGACATCAATTTCCAAGAAGGGTCTTCTAGAATCTATCGAATGGGTTTGGTCCTTGAGACACAGAACAAAGCAATGATAAAAATGTGATGCTTGTAGAGGACAAGATTCATTGAGTGGAGCTGGATCAGAAGAAACAAAGAATATGTAGCAAATAGTTTTTCCTGTTGTGAAATCGGTAGCACCAAGTGGTATGCTTCGGTCGTACCGAAAGGATTCGGTTGGGCCGAAAATAACTAATCGGTGAAACCGAGTTCATCGCAGAGAAAACACTTGTTACCTCAGCTCACTAGACTAGTAAGATCTCACAAAGATTTGCAAGGAATTTACTGAAAGATGTGCAATGAATTGGAATGCAGAGAAATGCAGAACAAATAGAAAGAAATCTAGATGAAGTTTTTGCATGAGTCAAATACAAAAACACAGAAAAGAACACAAGAGAACCTCATCTAGAGATGGTCGGCGACAAAGTCACCTATGTTAGAGTATATTGACTTAGGAGTCAAGTGAGATCACTTGATCATAGGTCATACTCATCGTTTAAGCTCAAAATGGGGTTGCCATTTTTCGTTTCAGCATCTTGATGTATTCACATCTTTTCGAGTTTCTTTAGCTCATGACTTGGAGTAAAGCTTCTCTAAGATGGAACAACATACCTTGGTTGATGGTGTTGTCCACGTAGTTTAACTTGTGTGGGTTGCTCGAGGTTGATGTAGCTCATCAAGAATTTGGAGCACCACTTGGAATTTTAGTCCATCTACCTACATGGGTTAGTTCTTGCAAGGAAGAGCACTTGTGTATCCAAGAGTGACAATCATGAAGCTCAACATAGAATTTGTCAAAGGATATGTTTGAGTGGTTTCGTGCTTCCTTGTCTTCAACCTCCAAAGTGTAGAGACTTGGTGATGTAGAGATTGCTCAAGATATGAGTGGATTACAATCTCATAGAATTTGATTCCACCAAGTACCTACATGGGTTAGATAACATGCAAAATACAAATATATCCAAGACATAAGATTTTCATCATAAGATAAGTATCAAGGATTAGTCTTAAGCTCATGTCTTGCATGTATCCAATGGAGTTTCTACTCCAAGTTTGAAGCATCAATGATGTTCAATTCTCCTCTTAACCTTCAAAACACTTTCTCATCAAGAGGTTTAGTGAATATATCCGCTAATTGCTTTTCGGTGCGAACATGCTTAAGATCAATGTCACCCTTAGCAACATGATCTCGAATGAAATGATGACGGACTTCAATATGCTTAGTTCGAGAATGTTGCACAAGATTATGACCAATTTTGATAGCACTTTCATTGTCACAAAGCAATGGAACATGTCTCACATATATCCCATAATCCTTAAGAGTTTGGGTCATCCAAAGTAATTGAGCACAACATGAACCAGCGGCAATATATTCAGCTTCGGCGGTGGATAAGGATACCGAGTTTTGTTTCTTAGAGTACCAAGACACAAGAGATCTACCAAGAAATTGACAAGTACCCGAAGTGGACTTTCTATCAACCTTGTCTCCGGCATAGTCTGAGTCGGAATAGTCAACAAGATCGAAGGAGGCCCTCTTAGGATCCCAAATGCCAAAATTTCGTGTATGGATTAAGTATCTCACTATCCTTTTCACAGCCTTAAGATGACATTCTTTAGGAGAAGCTTGATATCATGCACACATGCACACACTTAACATGATATCGGGACGTGAAGCACATAGATATAACAATGAACCAATCATAGAGCGATAAACCTTTTGATCAACCGGTTCACCATCTTTGGTCAAGTCATTATGTCCACTAGTAGGCATGGGTGTAGACATACCTTTGCATTCTTGCATATTGAACTTCTTGAATAAGTCCTTGGTGTACTTCGTTTGAGAAACAAAGGTACCTTCCTTAGTTTGCTTGATTTGCAACCCAAGGAAGAATTTGAGTTCACTCATCATAGACATCTCAAACTTCTCCGACATTAGCTTCCCAAACTTTTCACTAAAATGAGGGTTAGTTGAACCAAACATGATATCATCAACATAAATTTGGCACACAAATAGTTCTCCATTAATCCTTTTAGCAAAAAGAGTAGAATCAGTTTTCCCAATTTCAAAGCCTTTTTCAATAAGGAACTTGGTCAAGCATTTATACCATGCTCTAGGAGCTTGTTTAAGACCATAAAGAGCTTTGTGAAGTTTGTAAACATGATTGAGTTTCTTAGGATTGACAAAGCCGGGAGGTTGCTTAACATAAACTTCCTCCTCTATTTCACCATTTAGAAAAGCACTTTTAATGTCCATTTGGTACAAGGTGATATCATGATGATTAGCATAGGCAAGTAAGATGCGGATGGATTCAAGTCTAGCAACGGGGGCGTAAGTCTCACCATAGTCCATACCTTCGACTTGTGTATAGCCTTGGGTGACAAGACGTGCTTTGTTGCGAACTACTTGTCCATCTTCATCTTGCTTGTTGCGAAACACCCATTTGGTACCGATGACGTTGTGGTTGTTGTCGGGCTTCTCAACCAATGTCCAAACTTGATTCCTCTCGAAGTTATGTAGCTCTTCATGCATAGCATTTATCCAATCCGGATCTTACAATGCTTCTTCAACCTTCATAGGTTCAATGCTAGAGATGAAAGAATAGTTTTCACAAAAGTTAGCTAAACGAGTTTTAGAGCGAGGGATTCTTCCGGTTTGAATGTCATTGTAGATTTGCTCGACGGGATGATCTTTAGCAATTCTTGCTCGAACTCGTGAAAGCTTTTGCTTGGGTCTTCGTTGAACATCTTCTTCATCTTGTCCTTCTTCTTCTTGGCCTTCTTCATTATTGGCGTTGTCGTTCTCTTGTCGTGGTGGAGAAGGAGGTTGTTGACGTTCATCTTGATGCACTTCCTCATTTTCTTCATCTTGGTGTGTCCCACTTGTGGATGCTTCCGTATCAACTCTTGGTTCACCTTGTCATGAAGTAGAAGCTTCCACTTGGATGGACGAGGTACTCTCCTTCACCTCCGTTGGACCAACCTTGCCAATAAACAAGTCTTGAATTGCTTCAGAAGGATCTTTGTCACCTACATCAATTGGCAATTGCTCTACTTGCGAGCCGTTAGATTCATCAAACTTCACATCTACCGTCTCTTCAACCTTTCGGGTGAAATTGTTGTAGACATGGTAAGTGTGAGAGTTTGAGCCATAACCTAGTAGGAAACCTTCATGAGATTTAGGAGCAAATTTAGAACAACGATGCTTATCAAGAATGTAGCACTTTGAGCCGAATACTCGAAAGTATCCAACTTGGGGTTTGTTACCGGTGAGGAGCTTGTATGTCGTCTTGCCGAGTAGCTTGTGAAGATACAAGCGATTTGTTGCATGACAAGCTGTCTCAACCGCTTCTGCCCAAAAGTGCTTCGGCGTCTTGTACTCATCAAGCATCATTCTCGCCATTTCGATGAGCGTTCGGTTCTTCCTCTCAACAACTCCGTTTTGTTGAGGTGTGTACGTAGCCGAGAACTTGTGTGAAATCCCTTCTTCATCAAGAAAGGTGTCCACATTTGCGTTCTTGAACTCCGTTCCGTTGTCGCTGCGAACCTTCTTGATCTTCACTTCAAATTGATTTTGGGCCTTCCTAGCGATGTTTTTGAAGATCTTTTGGACCTGCGATTTATCATCGAGAAAGAACACCCACGTAAATCTTGAAAAATCATCAACTATAACTAGACCAAAAGAATTTCCACCGAGACTCTTGTAAGAGTTGGGACCAAAGAGATCCATGTGAAGTAGCTCGAGTGGCCTCCTTGTGGCCATGATGTTCTTCACGGGATGCCTTCCTCCAACCTGTTTACCCGCCTCACAAGCGCTGCAAAGTCTATCCTTATCAAATATGACATCATTAACTCCAAGGATATGATTTCCTTTAATAAGCTTGTCAAGGTTTCGCATACCAACATGACCTAGTCGTCTATGCCATAGCCAACCTTTTAAGGATTTAGCAATGAAGCAAGTTTTAGGTTGAGCCTTTTTAGGGAAATCAACAATGTATAGATCACCTGTACGCACACCGATAAAGACCATTTTATGATTATCTCGATGAAACACTTGGCAATCTACTTCAGTAAATAAAACATTGAAACCAAAATCAGCAAGTCTAGATACTGAAAGTAAGTTGTAACCAAGAGATTCAACGAGCATGACATTTTGTATGGAGCTATCATGTGATATGGCCACCTTACCAAGGCCAACCACCTTACCCTTTGAGTTGTCACCAAAAGTGACATACTTTCGAGGACTATCATTATCAGCAAGCTCACGAAACATGTCTTTATCTCCGGTCATGTGATCGGTACATCCACTATCAAGAACCCATTCCTTTCCTCCTGACATGTATCCCCGAAGATTTGCCATAAGACCAAAATATCTCATTGCATCATCAAGATCGAAGTCACTATCATCATCCTCATCATAGTATCCATGTTCCACATCATCATGTGGTGGATCAAGTCCTAGAGAGGGTGATTCATTAGAATGAGTTTGACAATGATCTTGCTTATGAATTTTTATAGCTTCAGAAATAATATCGCTAATAATACCAACATTTCCTTTGGCACGCATAAGGTTTGTAAGCTCAAATAGACGATCACCAAACATGGGATCACTAGTATTCATCTTACTCAAAGCAATAGACTTATGAAGAATTTCATCAAGATTTTTCAAGGAATAATCAGGAAATCGTTCCTCAAGAAATTTCCATATGGTGTAGGCACACTTGAAAGTAGGCAAACATCCAATCAAATTTCTAGGCAATCCTCTAATGATAAGTTCGGCAGTTCTAAGATTCCTAATCATGTCAATTGACTCATCATGGGTAGGATGCATATGATCAACATAAGGTGCACAAGGGCTAGCAATGTACTTGTTCAAATGATATTGATTGAAAATAGCAAGCATCTCATTTTTCCACTCATGAAAATACTCTCCATCAAGAATAGGCACTCTATGTCTAAGACTCCCAATAGTAGACTCATCCATCTTCCTCCAATGGTGATTAAACCAAAGCAATGGAGACCAATACTCTGATACCACTTGTAGGACCATGAGAAGAGGTGTCTAGAGGGGGGTGATTAGACACTAAGTACCAAAGTTGCAGTTTTTAAGGTTATTTAAGTTTAAGTGGAGTTTAGGCACAATTTCAACATTCACAATACATATCAAGCAAGTATGCAAAGAGTATATGAGCAGCGGAAAGTAAATCATGTAATTTGCAAGAAAGTAAAGGGAAGGATTTGGAGGATTCAAACGCAATTGGAGACACGGATGTTTTTGACGTGGTTCCGATAGGTGGTGCTATCGTACATCCACGTTGATGGAGACTTCAACCCACGAAGTGTAACGGCTGCACGAGTCCACAGAGGGCTCCACCCACGAAGGGTCCACGAAGAAGCAACCTTGTCTATTCCACCATGGCCGTCGCCCACGAAGGACTTGCCTCACTAGCGGTAGATCTTCACGAAGTAGGCGATCTCCTTTCCCTTACAAACTCCTTGGTTCAAATCCACAATCTTGTCGGAGGCTCCCAAGTGACACCTAGCCAATCTAGGAGACACCACTCTCCAAGAAGTAACAAATGGTGCGTTGATGATGAACTCCTTGCTCTTGTGCTTCAAATGATAGTCTCCCCAACACTCGACTCTCTCTCATAGGTTTTGGATCTGGTGGAAAGAGGATTTGAGTGTAAAGCAACTTGGGGAATGCTAGAGATCAAGATTCATATGGTAGGAATGGAATATCTTGGCCTCAACACATGAGTAGGTGGTTCTCTCTCAGAAATGGTAAGTTGGAAGTGTAGGTTCGTTCTGATGGCTCTCTCCACGAATGAAGAGGAGGTGGAGGGGTATATATAGCCTCCACATAAAATCTAACTGTTACACACAATTTACTAAACTCGGTGGGACCAAATCGCCAAACTCGTTCAGACCGATTTAGTAAACCTAGTGACCGTTAGTGATTTTCGGTGGGACCGACATACATCTCGGTGAGACCGATTCGGTTAGGGTTAGGGCATAACTTAATCTCGGTAATACCGATTACACAAACTCGGTGAGACCGATTTTGGTAATAAGCTTTCCAGAGAGTTGGTCAGGCAAACTCGGTTTGACCGATTACACAAACTCGCTGGGACTGATTTTGGTAATAAGTTAACCAGAGAGTTTGCATTGTAATGTCGGTAGTACCGATTGCTCAAACTCGGTGAGACCGATTTTGACAATGGACATACAAAGAGAGATTACAATCCCATCTAGGTGAGACCGAGATCCCTATCGGTAAGACCGATTTGCTTAGGGTCTGTGGCAGTGGCTATGACTTTTGAAATCGGTGGCGCCGGATAGGAAGAATCGGTGTGACCGATTTTGGCTTAGGGTTTAGGTCATTTGTGGAAGTGGGAAAGTAGCTGAGGGTTTTGGAGCATATCACAAAGCACATGAAGCAAGAGGCTCATTAAGCAACACCTCATCCCTCCTTGATAGTATTGGCTTTTCCTATAGACTCAATGTGATCTTGGACCACTAAAATATAAAATGAAGAGTCTTGATCTTGAAGCTTGAGCCAATCCTTTGTCCTTAGCATCTTGAAGGAGTTCCCACATCCTTCAGTCCATGCCACTCCATTGTTGAACACATCCAAAAAGACTAGTTGTCCTGCATGATACCGCTTGATACTCCCATATTACGACCAGCCTTAGGGTGGCCATAGTGGGGATATCATAGCCGGTATCATGCACACGGGAATAACAAATATGATGATTGTGACATCCCAAATTTTCTATTTGGAATGTTATACATAGGTCATCATATGCATATCATATTTTAATTGCATTTTGGTTGATCCTAGAAATTCTAAGCAACTCAAGGACCCACGGAGAGAGTTGGGGATTTCATTTATATTCATATTTGAATTTTCTCAAATATTGAAAAGAGGATCATCTTGATTTCAATTATTTTTCTCTCCAAAAATATTTCCAATATACAAATAAAAGAGAGAGATAAAATGGCTTCTCCAAAATAAAAGAAATATTGGAGGAAAAATGTTAAAATCAAATTAATATTTTATTTGGATTTTTATTGATATTTTATTTGAATTAGAAAAATATGCATTTTTCAAAATTGCATTTTTAGGCTAGAAACATGTTCACTTTGTTCTAAATATTATATTTAGACGGTGAAAATTGTTTTTGGCATTTTTAGAAGAAAAAAAATTATATTTTATTAGGATTTATTCTGTTTTGGCGGAATTTTTTTTAAATCTTACAGGACCGCACTGGGCTAAGGGCCCACCCAGCCCAGTTTCGCCACCGCCTTCCCCCGCTCGCCCGTGTGCCGCCGCTGGACTCGGAAGGAGTCCGAGCCACACCCAACGCCGCTGACCCCCTTCCCAAGTCGGACCCTGCCGCCGCCTCTCCCCCCTTTAAATACCTCCCTGAGGCCCCCCGTGGACCCCGAGCCGCCCCGCCGCCTGCGCTGCACACTGCCGGCTACCTCGCCGCCCCGCGTCGCCCGCGGCCCGCCGCTTGGCCACACCACCCGCGCCACCCCGCCGTCGCCCGCGCAGCCGTACCGCCTCGCCGGAAAGCCGCCGGAGCCGCGTCGGACTTCGCGGATCTCACCGTCGTTTTTTTTTCGGTTTAGGTATAAGAAATCGCCCGATTTTTTTATAAGCCCTAGATCTGTTTTTTAATAGATCGGTTCTATTTTTCGTCGGTTTATTTATTTAGCGGATGTTCGTCCGTTCATTTGTTTTAACGAACGCCGTTCACCGGTTAGGTTTAGATAGCGAACGTTTGTTTGTTAGTCTGTTCGCCTCGTTTTATTTTCCATGGTTTATCTGCGATTATTTTCGATAGTGATTTCTGCTCTCATCTTCAATCTAGTATAACTTCTTGCTCGCTTATCCAAATTTGATGAAACCAACGCCTAAATCTTCGTCCCGAAGCCCTCTATCTGTTGAACCAACTTGAACATGATTTTGGTACTGTAAAATTTGACTTTAGTCCAGATTAGTAAACGGATCTTGTTTCTTTCGTATCTCGAGTTTCGTTGCTCCGTTTGAGTTGATTCCTTTTGCAAATTGAAGCTCTTCAGTTGAACTTTCTATTTGGATCTTCTTATTTGAGTTTTACCCACACTTCTTTGTTTGAGTGCTTATGTATGCTATTGTTTGTTTGCGATAGAATTCCCATAGTGCGAAGCGTGCTACTACGATTCTCTAGGTTTTGCAGATCGTTAGCAAGGCAAGTAACACTATGATCATACCCTTTATTACCCAGTTTTTATGCATTAGTTCCAATCCTCAAACATTGCATGATTAGGATGTGAATAACATGTGGGTTTGGGAACTAGATGATGAGTTAGAACCTATTTCCCTTTTATTATCAAACCTTTGGGAGTTACTTCTATGTTATGCTCAGGTTGCTATGCTATGCTCGTAGATGTGGGTTGGTTGAGTGTATGCATGATAGATGTGACAGTTGTTAATTAATGGTTAACTTAAGCTGGCTACTTAAATACTCATCTGGGTGGATTGGTTGCGGGCACCTGGAGGATCCAGCGTTGTCCTAGGTTATCCCAGAGTACCCACGTGATCGTCCTACGGTTTGCCACCCAGGCTCAAAGGGATCAAAATATTATTCATGCTAGAAACTTCCGTGTGCAGCCACAAGCTATTATGGGCTCTAGCATAGTTGAGTAGGTTGCATGACCTCTTTCAGTGGTGGGCTAGCAGAAGTAGGGGAAAGAAGGTGTAACTGTCCATCCAGAGTAAAGAGTTAATGTTTCTGAAAGACTGTGTCTCGGTCATCCGTTTCTCAAACACCATGTAGTTTGAGAAATCTAACGGAGGAGATCGAGTCTTGGGGGAAAAAGTGCGCAAACCTCTACAGAGTCTACAAACTAATCATGGTTAGCCATGTCCCCTGTTATGGACATCTTGAGTATCTGGTTCTTGGATTGTCATGTTGATCTCATCACTCTAAATTAATTTGTTGGGTTAACTGATATTGTTTAATTGGGATTGAATTGGGGGAACCTTCTCAATGTTTAACAACCACCATGATAGTTAAATAAAATGTATTCCTTTGTTGTAGGGAAAAATTGGCTTTATGCAAAACATTAACCATAGAGCTTTCCACCAGCCACATATGCATGTAGTGATATCATTTATTCTGTTCATTAGTCTTTTGTGTTACATTGCCAGCATATTCCATGTGCTGACCCATTTCAGGCTGCAACATATCATGTTGCAGACTTTTCAGACGACGGGTAAAGGTGCGATAGGTCGTTGTCGTTCACTCGGCTATGCCGTTGGAGTTGATGGACTCACTTTATCTTCCAAGCCTTCTGTTGTTATCTTATTTAGATGGCCTTAAGCCATATTGTTGTAATAAGTTCTCTTTTGAGACATTTCGATGTAATAAGTGTCTGACCGAGACTCTGTTATAAATCCTCGAGTACTGTGCGTGTCAGCATTACCAATCCAGGGATGACACTGATGCACAGAGACTTGACCGTTTGAGGTCTGGTCGCTACAAGTTGGTACCAGAGCACATGCTGATTGTAGGACACGACCATTAAGTTAAACCATAGGTCACTCTTCTCTACTCATTTTTGACTCCTCTCCCTTTTCCACTCTATAGGATGGCAGACTCAAGGAACAAGTTTACACAAACGGATGAAGACACTCCTTTTGGACGACACTTGAAGGAAGTTACTAGGTACCTGAACATCGGAATACCAAGCTTCACCGAGACCTACATCCCCACTTTACTAGAAGATGAGTGTTGGATGATTCGAGTTCATGTTCTAGGAAGTACATTCATGCCAGTTCCTGAGCCCATAGAGTTTTCCTTTGACGCACCAACCTGGAGCCTAGGAAAGAGCATGGTAGCCCACATCGCCATGGGACACATCGGAGAAGTTTATCACAAGGATCTTAAGGACACTATCTACTAGATATGTGGGCGCCGAGATGAGCAATGGGAGATGATCAGCACCAGGAGGGGCAGGTCCATTGCAGCTTTCATCCAGGAGTTAAACCAACACATTCGTCGCCAGGAGAACCAGATGTCCACAAGCATGATAGATCTGATGAAGGCAATGACCAGGATTACGGAGCTGGAGGAGGAACTCAAGTCTACACGCGAGGAATACGAGGAGGAAATGACGATACTAGTGGAGAAGAATGACGACCTGACGAGGAAGCTAGGATTATTCATGGGAGACCCTGCGCTAGGAGATGACGACCATTCCAAGGACATTCCTTTGGAGGACTACATCATCATCGACGACACCGATTCTGACCCCGACGATAGCGATGATGACTACGTTGATGAAGCTGGAGCAGATATCATGGATCTTCCACCGATCAAAACTTCTAGTCGACCACCATATTATTAGTAGTATTCCCCCATGTATATAGAATAGTCCGAGCAGTTTTGTAATGATAGTTAGATCGAGTGTATGCCCTTGTTTGAATTGATTGGTGTGATATGATTGTGTTTGTATCATGAGCATATGGGTAGTGTTTTCCTTTTATACCTCATTCTATTCTGTTTTCTCATCTTTTCTAAACCCATCAGATGCCTCCGAGACATGACAATGGATTTGCTTTCCCACCGGAGCTCACTTAGTTGATCTAGCAGCAGAATACCTTGATGCAGCTACTAGTTCAGAATCAGACCCAAGGCAACAACAACCCACCACCACCACCACCATCTGTTGATCATTTAGCCCGTTTCCTAAGGCTGAATCCACCGGTGTTATCTGGTAGCACCGAGCCGATTTTTGCAGATGATTGGCTCCGCAAGATTGGAAGAGAGCTGACCACTGCAGGATGCACAGATGCGGAGAGAGTGCATTTTGCCGGACATCAGCTTGATGGACCCGCAGCATCATGGTGGGAGAATTTCACAGGCACTTACCCCATTGACACTATTACATGGGATCAGTTTCAGTAGGCTTTCCGCACTGCCCATGTTTCAGCAGGAGCTATGAACATGAAGAAGCGCGAGTTTCGCAACTTGCGCCAAGGAGGACGCACAGTGGGCCAGTATATGGATGAGTTTAGTAAGTTAGCACGTTATGCCCCTGATGACGTAGCTTCAGATGCTGCCAAGCAGGAGAAGTTTCTGGAAGGACTGAATGATGAGCTGAGCATGTAGTTGATGGTGGCAACATTCAACAACTACCAGGAGTTGGTAGACAAAGCTCTTATGATTGAAGGGAAGCAGCAACAGATAGAGAGTCGCAAGAGGAAGTATGGACAAGGGAAGTACAATTCAGGAGCTCAGCAGAGACCTCGTTTTACACCGAACTCAGGAGGACACATTCACTATAACCATGGAGGCCATAATTCCAATGGAGGAAGTTTGCATAACCATAGTGGCCCCAAAAATGAGAATGGAAATGGAGGAAGCAACAGCCAGAACCATTCCAACCCAGCAATGCCCGCCAAGAAGGATCTAAGTCACATTACTTGTTTCAAGTGCGGGAAGAATGGATATTACGACACCGAGTGTTCTGAAGCAAAGAATGGAAATGGAAATCGAAGCTCTGGGAAGAAGCCCAACCCTTTCAACAGGGGACAAGTGAACCACGTTAGCGTGGAGGAGGTTGAATAACATCCAGATGCAGTTATAGGTAAGTTTTTGGTTAAGTCATTTACTGCAATCGTTCTTTTTGATAATGGTGCATCGCATTCATACATATCAAGGGGATTTGTGGATAAGTATAGGTTGCCCACCAAAGTTCTTAGGACACCTATGTTAGTAAGCTCGCCAGGAGCGGAGCATATGGCAAGCAAAGGATGTTTTCAGATGCCATTGACCATAGGTAGGCATGTTTTCCCCTCAGATCTGATAACTCTGGAGTCGCAAGGATTGGATGTGATATTGGGTATGGATTGGTTATCAATGTATGGAGGAAACATCGATTGCGCCAATAAGTCAATTATGCTCACCACCCCAGAAGGAAGAAGGATTAAGTATGTATCCCGACATATGCTGAAGAGGACTCAAGTGAATTCCTTATCAGGAGTTGTACAGGAGGAAGTACCAGTGGTGAAGGATTACCCCAATGTATTTCTGGAGGAGTTGCTAGGCATGCCACCGGATAGAGACATTGAGTTTTTGATTGAGCTTTTGCCAGGCACCGGGCCAATATCAAAGAGACCGTATCGGATGCCCGCAAAGGATTTGGAGGAAATTAAGAAGCAGATTAAGGAGTTACTGGATAAAGGTTACATTCGACCAAGTTCATCACCTTAGGGAGCCCCAATACTTCTAGTGGAGAAGAAGGATGGATCATTAAGGATGGTTGTTGATTATCGTGCATTGAATGAAGTGACGATCAATAACAAGTACCCACTGCTGATGATCAACGATTTGTTTGACCAGTTGCAAGGAGCTAAAGTATTTTCCAAAATCAATCTGCAATCAGCATACCACCACCTGTAGATCCGAGAGCAGGGTATCCCTAAGACAGCTTTTACCACAAGGTACGGACTATATGAGTATACCGTTATGTCATTTGGTCTGACTAATGCGCCTGCCTATTTAATGAACATGATTAACAAGGTGTTTATGGAGTTTTTGGATAAGTTCGTCGTGGTGTTCATTGATGATATACTGGTCTACTCGAAGAACGAAGAGGAGCATAAGGAACATTTGCATTTGGTTCTTGAGAAGCTCAGCGAACACCAGTTATATGCCAAGTTCAGCAAATGTGAGTTTTGGCTAAAGGAAGTTGGATTTCTTGGACATGTTATATCTGGAGAAGGAATAGCAGTAGACCCTACCAAGGTTGTTTCTGTGACTAAATGGGTGGCACCCACATCAGTTGGAGAGATCAGGAGTTTTCTCGGACTCATAGGATATTATCTTAGGTTCATTGAGAATTTCTCCAGGATTGCAAAGCCCATGACAGAGTTGTTGAAGAAGGACACCAAGTTCAAATGGACTGAGGAGTGTGAAGCCAGTTTTCAGGAATTGAAGAAACGTTTGGTTACAGCCCTAGTGCTGATTCTTCCAGATCAACGAAAGGATTATCAAGTGTATTGCGACGCTTCACGTCGAGGGCTTGGAGCAGTGCTTATGCAGGAAGGAATAGTTGTTTCATATGCCTCACGACAGCTTAAACCCCATGAGCTGAATTATGCTACACATGATTTGGAGTTAGCAGCCGTAGTGCATGCATTGAAGACATGGAGACATTTTCTCATCGGAAACAGTTGTGAGGTATACACGGATCACAAGAGTTTGAAATATATCTTCACACAGAAGGAGTTGAATCTTAGGCAAAGAAGATGGTTGGAGCTCATTAAGGATTATGATATGAAGTTGCATTATCATCCCGGAAAGGCTAATGTAGTAGCCGATGCGTTGAATCGCAAGAGTTATGTCAGTAAGCTCATGACCAGAGGATTACCCAAGGAGTTAGGAAAGGATCTTTGCGAGCTATGTTTGGAAATAGTTCCGAGAGATTATGTAGCAGCATTGGAAATTCAGTCTACTTTGATGGGTAAGATCAGAGAAGCCCAGAAGACGGACAAGCAGATTGCTGAGATAAAGGAAAGGATGAGTAAAGGAAAGGCTAAAGGATGAGCATGACACTTTATGGTTTGAGGATCGCGTATATGTGCTTAATGACCCCGAGATCAGGAAGTTGATTCTACAGGAGGCCCATGATTCGCCGTATTAGATTCACCCAGGAAACACTAAGATGTATCTGGATTTGAAGGAAAGTTTCTGATGGATAGGAATGAAGAAGCATATTGCCGAGTATGTAGCAGTATGTGATGTATGTAAGAGAGTTAAGGCAGAGCATCAGAAGCCAGCAGGATTGCTACAGCCATTGTCGATACCCGAATGGAAGTGGGACAAGCTTCGCATGGATTTTATCACTCGATTGACCAGGACTTGTTCAGGCTATGACTCTATATGGGTTGTAGTCGATCGATTGACGAAAGGAGCTCATTTCATTCCAGTGAAGACCACTTATACAAGTGCTAAGTTGGCAAGATATACATGACCAGGATCGTATGTTTGCATGGAGTACATGACACAGGAACCCAGTTTACCTCAAAGTTCTGGAATCAGTTGCATGAGACTTTGGGTACTAGGCTAGAGTTCAATACAACCTTTCACCCACAGACAGATGGACAGACTGAGAGAGTCAATCAGATTCTGGAGGACAAGTTGAGAGCTTTTGCGCTAGATTATGGATCTAGTTGGGACAACAAGTTGCCATATGCAGAGTTCTCTTATAACAACAGTTATCAAGCCAGTTTGAAGATGGCCCCTTTCGAAGCTTTGTACGAAGGAGGTGCAGGACACCGTTATTGTGGGATCAAGTTGGAGACCGTCAGTTGTTTGGATCAGATTTGATTAAAGAGTCTGTAGAGAAGGTTAAGCTGATTCGCTATAGACTCAAGGTAGCCCAGTCCAATGAGAAGATTTATGCTGATTCTAAATGCAAGGAGACAGTTTACAAAGTCGGAGACAGAGTATACCTGTGTGTGTCACCACTTCAAGGAGTTAAGCATTTTGGAGTTAAGGGAAAGCTAGCACCACGTTTTGTGGGACCATACAAAGTTTTGGAACGTATGGGAGAAGTTGCTTACAAGCTGGAATTGCCAGAGGGATTGTCAGGAGTTCACGATGTGTTTCATGTTTCCCAGTTGAAGAAGTGCCACGTAGAGATGGCCGATATTCCTCTGAGAGATACAGTGCCACTGGAAGCGATTCAGCTGGATAGTGATTTGACCTACAAGGAGAAACCAGTGAAGATTCTCGAGTTTGCCAGCCGAGTCATACGCAACAAGGTTATCAAGTTTTGCAAAGTTCAGTGGAGCCACCATACCGAGGATGAAGCCACCTTGGAACGAGAGGAAGACCTATGGAAGGACCACCCACACCTATTTTCTAGCCAACCCGAATCTCGAGGGCGAGATTCATCTGAAGGGGGGTAGGTTTGTAACATCCCAAATTTTCGATTTGGAATGTTATACATAGGTCATCATATGCATATCATATTTTAATTGCATTTTGGTTGATCCTAGAAATTCTAAGCAACTCAAGGACCCATAGAGAGAGTTGGGGATTTCATTTATTTTCATATTAGAATTATCTCAAATATTGAAAAGAGGATCATCTTGATTTTAATTGTTTTTCTCTCCAAAAATATTTCCAATATACAAATAAAAGAGAGGAGATAAAATGACTTCGCCAAAATAAAAGAAATATTGGAGGAAAAATGTTAAAATCAAATAAATATTTCATTTGGATTTTTTATTGCTATTTTATTTGAATTAGAAAAATATGCATTTTAAAAAATTGCATTTTTAGGCCAGATAAATGTTCACTTTGTTCTAAATATTTTATTTAGACGGTGAAAAATGTTTTTGGCATTTTTAGAATTTTTCTTATATTTTATTAGGATTTTTGGCGGAATTATTTAAAAAAATCTTCTTGGACCGCACTGGGCCAAGGGCCCAGCCCGCCCAGCTTCGCCGCCGTCTTCCCCCGCTCGCTCGCGTGCCGCCGCCGGACTCGGAGGGAGTGCGAGCCCCGCCCGACGCTGCCGACCCCCTCCCCAAGTCAGACCCCGCCGCCACCTCTCTTCCCCATTTAAATACCTCCCCGAGGCCCCCCTAGACCCCGAGCTGCCCCGCCGCCTACCTCGCCGCCCCGCGCCGCCCGCCGCTGCGCCGCACCACATGCGCCACCCCGCCGATGCCCGCGCAGCCGTCCCGCCTCGCCGGAAAGCCGCCGGAGCCAGGCCGGACTTCCCGGATATCGCCGCCGATTTTTTTGGGGTTTAGGTATAAGAAACCGCCCGGTTTTTTTATAAACCCAAGATCTGTTTATTAATAGATCGGTTCGGTTTTTCGTCGGTTTATTTTTTTAGCAGACGTTTATCCGTTCGTTCGTTTTAACGAACGTCGTTCACCCTTTAGGTTCAAACAGCGAACGTTCGTTTGTTAGTCTGTTCGCCTCGTTTTATTTTCCAGGGTCTATCTACGATTATTTTCGATCGCGATTTCTGCCATGATCTTCGATCTAGTATAACTTTTTTCTCGCTTATCCAAATTAGATGAAACAAACGCCTAAATCTTCCTCTCGAAGCCCTCTTTCTTTTTATCCAATGTGAACATGATTTTGGTACTGTAAAATTTTACTTTAGTCCAGATTAGAAAACGAATCTTGTTTCTTTCGTATCTCGAGTTTTGTTGCTCCGTTTGAGTTGATTCTTTTTTGCAAATTGAAGCTCTTCGGTTGAACTTTATGTTTGGATCTTCTTGTTTGAGTTTTACTCGTGCTTCTTTGTTTGAGTGCTTATGTATGCTATTGTTTGTTTGTGATAGAATTCCGGGAGTGCGGAGCGTGCTACTACGTGTCTCTATGTTTTGCAGATCGTTAGCAAGGCAAGTAACACTTTGATCATATCCCTTTATTACCTAGTTTTTATGCATTAGTTCCTGTCCTTAAACATTGCATGATTAGGATGTGAATAACATGTGGGTTTGGGATGTAGATGATGAGGTAGAACCTATTGCCCTTCTATTATCAAACCTTTGGGAGTTACTTCTACGTTACGCTCAGGTTGCTATGCTATGCTCGTAGACATGGATTGGTTGGGTGTATCCATGACATATGTGAGAGTTGTTAATTAATGGTTAACTTAAGGTGGCTACATAAATACACATCTGGGTGGATTGATTGCGGGCACCTGGAGAATCCACCGTTGTCCTAGGTTATCCCGGAGTACCCGTGTGATCATCCTACGGTTCGCCACCCAGGCTCAAAGAGATCACAAGATTATTCATGCTAGAAACTTCTGTGTGCAGCCACAAGCTATTATGGGCTCTAGCATAGTCGACTAGGTTGCATGACCTCTTTCATTGGTGGGCTAGACGGATGTAGGGCAAAGTAGGTGTAACTGTCCATCCAGAGTAAAGAGTTAATGTTTCTAAAAGACTGTGTCTCGGTCATCCGTTTCTCAAACACCATGTAGTGCGAGAATCTAATGGAGGAGATCGAGTCTTGTGGGGAAAAGTGCGCAAACCTCTGCAGAGTGTACAAACTAATCATGGTTAGCCGTGTCCCCTGTTATGGACATCTTGAATATCTGGTTCTTGGATTATCATGTTGATCTCATCATTCTAAATTAATTTGTTGGGTTCATTGATATTGTTTAATTGGGATTGAGTTGGGGGAACCTTCTCAATGTTTAACAACCACCACGATATTTAAATGAAATTTATTCCTTTGTTGTAGGAAAGAATGGCTTTATGCAAAACATTAACCATAGAGCTTTCCACCAGCCACATATGCATGTAGTGATAGCATTTATTCTGTTCATTACTCTTTTGTGTTACATTGCCAGCATATTCCATGTGCTGGCCCGTTTCGGGCTGTAACATATCATGTTGCAGACTTTTCAGACGACGGGTAAAGGTGCGATAGGTCGTTGTCGTTCACTCAGCTATGCCGTTGGAGTTGATGGACTCGCTTTAGCTTCCAAGCCTTCCGCTGTTATCTTATTTAGCTGGCCTTAAGCCATATTATTGTAATAAGTTATCTCTTGAGACATTTCGATGTAATAAGTGTGTGATTGAGACTCTATTATAAATCCTCGAGTACTGTGCGTGTTAGCATTACCGATCCAGGGATGACACTGATGCATAGAGCCTTGACCGTTTAGGGTCTGGTCGCTACAATGATGTGGCAAAGAAGTAGTAACATATGTAGATACCATAACATATATAATAAATGCTATATTACTTTGTGTCATGCATGGCCATATAATACGGTCATCTATGATATATACTACTCTATGATACTATATATGCACTATGAATATACGTACGTAGTATCATACACTAGTATCATATGCATGATAATATATATATAGTATATGATACTCCCCACTATATAAGGCTGGCCATAGTGGTGGTATCATAGCCGAAAATATCATGCACTCGGGAATGGCAAGAATGCTGATGTGGCAGAGAATTAAATATATATAGAGAGGGTGAGAGTAACATATAGGTAGATACCATATCATGTTAAATGCGATGCTAATTTGTGTCATGCATGGCAATAAATATGATCTATAATACTATACTCTATGTATTATACTATGCGCTATAATTAATTAAAGGTAGTATCATACACTAGTATCATATATATATGCATGATACTACTAGATGACATTCTCCACTATGAGTAGCTTAAGTATATATAGCCTAACTAAAACACCGACATGTAGTTGTAGCAGGGTTTTTGACTTTAATTAATTATATGCACTAAAACGTAATGTAAGGTAAGTGCAAAAAATGACTTAAACATAGCAGACGACCTGAAATGGGCGGAACGATGTAGCTAGTAACTGATGATTTGTAGTCCGAAGTGTCGCAGCTCCTTTTGGAAACTATGATCCTTCTGTTGACACCAGATTTTGGCATGGTCAAAAACACAATTAAGATGGCCGCAAATGAAAAAGTGCTCAAAGTGAGAAAGTTCTGATATTTGGGTCATAGCCATCCGATCTCATCTCTAAGGCTGAAGTTGTGTTTGAAGTACTGAGATTTTCTATTCAGAACACTATTTGGCTGATTACGCCCCCAAGATGGCCTCATATTGAAAAATGATCTACACCAATTGTCTTCGTCTCGTTGAAAGGATCGATTTTAATATAAAAATTGTCCCAATCCGACTTCGTGTGCCAAAGTTAGAGGCAACACTTTGCGGACCGGTCCTAAGTGAAAAAGTGACGCGAGGGACAAGACACCTACCTAGGTGGTGTCTGATGGGTCGCGTGAGTTATTCGGCCTTCGCCGGCTGAATGAAGCTTGCCGTGATGGAGACCTTGCCAGCGTGGAAAGTTTGCTGGGGTGGAGACCTTGCCGGCATGGAAAGCTTGCCGGCACAGAAAGTTCGCCGGCGTGGAAGCTTGCCGGTGTGCAAGCTTGCGGGGGTAGAAACCTTGGCAGGGTGGAAACCTTGCCGGGGTGAAAGCTTGCCGGGGTAGAAACCTAGCCAGTGTGGAAAGCTTGCCGGGGTGAAGGCTGTCAAAGTCAATCCGACGAGAAGTTAGAGATGGGCTCAAAAGGTTATTCAGATGACCTCGGATGAAAAAGTGTTATACAGGGAAGTTGTGCGTATCATAGAAACAGTAAACTTTCTTTTTGGAGTCATCATCATCTGAGATAGTATACGGCCTGAATTGTTACAAGACTCGGACAGTTCAGAAAACTGCATAATTGAATCTGACTCACATTTAAAGATGGGACCTAAAAGTCATAAAGATGGACTTAAAAGGAGAAGTGGCCCGTGATGTATAATGTAGATCATCGAGGCGGACAAGTTTGATGTTGAACTCGACTCTATCCGAGTTAGTATGTGATTTCTACGGCCCACGCAAGAAGCAGGACAGAAGTGTGGGACAGATTCGGGCTGAATCCAAGTTGGACTAAAACTAGAACTGTAGGACATGAATTGAAGTAATTTTCATGTAAGGAAATCTTAGATGAATCCTTTGCTTGTACGGGAAGTTCGGCCGCCTCTTATATATATTAGGGGTGACGGCCGATTGGAACAACACACAATCGAACAAATCAATATACTACTTTTTCATCTACGTTTTATCTCTCCATCGTTTTTCTCTCTCGTTCTTCGTTGTTCCTTGAGTATGAGAGCTGCGAATCCCGAGGCTCTAGGGGCGAGCGAATCGGCCTAGGGAAACCCATTGTCGCCGCACTCCTTGATGGGGTCCTTCCCAGGTGTGCCGGGTTTCGGGTCTAAAAAGCACCCGCTGACTGTCCTGCTATCGCACTGTCGGTCGGGTCTCCTCTGATGTGAGCTGCGGTGCATCACCCCCGGCGTCGAGGGTACACATGATGTGTTTCTGTGTCAGCACACTTTTTGGCAACTCCTCTGGGGACTGAAGATCAATCATCATCATCCACCATGTCCGATTTTCCCAAGCCATCTGAGCTAGACGCCGATAACGTAATTAAGCGCAATCTTGATGAGATATTAGTCGATCATCGCCAAGTCTATGAGGAGTACAAGAAAGCGCGCGAGGAGAAGGACTTGTAGGAGTTCCTTGCAAAGTTCAAGAAGGATCGCCAAGGCAACATCTCTCTGATTGAAGAAATCAAGTTCCCTCTTCTTCAAGCCGATCAGGTTAAACCCTCTGTGAGTACTGCCTTTTCTCCTGTCTAGTGGGCTGAGATTGATTGTCGTATTGCTCATGGTAACAATCTGGTTTATCAAACTTTCATAGAAAATACTAATGCTCAGAAGAATATATCTCAATCATCTAGTGGTAATGGTGGTGTAGCTGCTAGTGTGCAAAACGCTAATCTGGCTTTACCTATTTCATCGGTGCCTCCCATGCCGATGACTTATTATCCTACCCAAACAAATCAGATTGTGGCTGCACCCATTAATCCAATTATGAGCATGCCAGGTTCGGTGGCAACACCAAACCAAATCCTACCTACAGGTACAACCACTCGGCCACTACCGAACTATGGTTTGGCATACATGCCACAGTTCCCACCTACAGCTAGTAGTCCTACTCATATGCCACAGCAGCAAGCTTCATCGTCTACTACAGACGAAGCCCTACCTAATTTGAGAGAGGAGATGTCTAAGATGCTTCGGGAGAATTTTGGAGTTGAGTTACCTCAGAACCCGATTTACCAGAAGCCGTACCCCGAGTACTTTGATGCCATCCAGTGCCCTCCGGGATATAAAATTCCAGATTTTGTTAAGTTTAACGGAGAAGGCACAAAAACCACATGGGAGCATGTTAGTCAATATTTAGCACAATTAGGTGAGGCGGGCTAGTTAAATGAATTGAAAGTGCCTTTGTTTCCTTTATCATTGACTGGTACTACATTTTCATGGTTCCATTAGGGTTTGGTTGCAGCTAGAGCATAAATTTCATGATCACTTTTATAACAGCGACAATGAACTCAAGTTGTCCCATCTAACATCGGTCAAACAAAAGCATGATGAATCGGTCCCCAATTACATCAAGAGATTTAGAGAAACAAAAAAACCAGTGTTATAGTTTGGTGATAACCGAAAGAGAGTTGGCAGACCTAGTGCTGAGTGGTTTGAGAACTCCAATTAGAGAAAAGCTAGAAGGCTATGAGTTCTTAAATATCAACCAAGTCTTACAAATGGCTTTGGATCAGGAAAGCCGAAGCAAAGATCTCAAAGAAGTGCATAGATACAAAGCCGACCGTCCAAAGATGGATATTGTTGAATATGATAGTGATCGCTCGAACGATGAGGGTGATATTTATGCTACTGAATTTGTTTGGCCATCTAAGGCCAAACTGTTTACTTGCAATGATTTAAAGTCGATTTATAAGAATCATGATGAAGAGCTGAAATTTACTTTCGACATTGCTAAGTGTGATAGAATATTTTATGCTTTATTGCAAGTGAAGATTATTAGAATATCGCATACTTTACCGCCATTTGAAGAGCTGAAATGACGTGCTTATTGCAAGTATCATATTTCTTTTTCTCATGCTACTAATGATTGTAATGTTTTTCGACGACAGATACAATCGGCCATTAATGACGGACGATTGAATTTCTCTGAGATGCAAGTTGATAAGCAGCCTTTCCCAATGAACACCATGGATTTGGAGGGGAAGAAGATGTTCATTCGGCCCAGCATAGCCGAATCAGCTAATAAGAATAATATTGTCATTGGTGAGCCCAGCAAAAATAAGGAGAGCGACAAGGTCTTCGGGGAGACAAGTTGTGCTTGACAAGCAACCCGATGGCAAGGAGATAATCAAGATCACCGTCAAGAATCCTACACTCGGGGGACAACCGCAAGTGGAAGAGAACACTCATGTCAAATTTGTTAAGCCCAAGAGTCCAGAGGTTGGCAAGTGGAAGACGAATCAAGCTAAAGTGCAGCGCAAGAAAATCAAGCCAACTTTTGATATGTTGTTGTCCAAGTATGCCAATCAAGCGGCCGGTTCTGGCTCTAACCGGTCATCAAATTTGAAGTACCCAAGGTCACCTCCTCGGGAAGAATTTTAGCATCATGCAAGGCCATACGGGTCATGGGCACCGGGACCATGGATGGCACCCCCCCTATGCGACATACTACACGGGAGGCTTCAATGGAGGATGGGGGCAGCCCCCAATGGCCCCTTATGCTTTTCATCCGGATTGGGCAGAACCAAGGAGGCCCTTTCATGAGAGGCTTTCTTATCCCACACGAGGCCATTTGAACAATGGTGTCAATCGGCCGAGGCAAGATAATAAAAAAAAGGGTCAGCGGGCAAGTCTGGCGTGCCAAATCACCAAGTGCTAAAATTTCAGAGCCTAGCAAGTAAAATGAGAAGAATACTAGTGGTGAAACTATTATGATAGGCACTAAAGAGTTAATAATCAAAGAGTTGATTATTGTTGGTAATCCGGCTGATTCTAATAAAGATGTGGCTGCAGTCCAGCAAGGCCCCATGGCTAATAATCATGAAGCTAGCACAAGCAAGGCCAAGTCGAGGGATCCAAAATATACTCAGCCTAAGTGGTGTCCTTCCGGTCTGACCAAGGCACAAAAAAGGAGATTGCAGCGCATGAGTCATGAGAAGGAGGAACAAGAAGTAGAAAAGCTAAGGGATAAGTTATTCAATGAAAGTTGTCCCATGGTACCCCCAAAACAAGTGTGGAGGCCAAAGCAAAAGGAAAGTATAGCAGCTTCTGCATTGATCATAGCAACACGTACACCACCAACGGAGGAAGATGCGGCTTCAATTACATCGTCCACTTTTCCTACTACTTCCTCTTCCCTTGGAGATATTTCGGAGTTAGTGGACATGCTTGCGAAAGGAGATGAAATGCTTGATTATGAGTCTGCACCAGTTCATGAAGGTATGAATATTAATACGGTGTATTACTTACCCGCTGGATTTCATGCTATAAATGAAGAAGGAGAAGTAGCTCAGCTAGATTTTGGTCCTAAAAATGCTATATTCAAGAAGCCAAAAGAATCGGTGACGCACTTGAAGCCATTGTTCCTTAGAGGTCATATTAATGGATCGCCGGTTGCTAGAATGCTTGTCGATGGTGGTGCTGTGGTGAATCTTATGCCATATTCGGTCTTCAAGAAATTGGGTTTGCCTGATGAACAATTGATCAAGACCAATACGGTGCCAAAGGTGTGATGTATGTGGAACTTATAGTCGGAAGTAAAACTTTGGCTACTGCGTTCTTTGTTGCTGAGGTGCAAGGTAACTACAATGTCATACTATGCCGTGATTGGGTTCATGCAAACCAGTGCGTGCCATCCACTATGCACCAGTTTTTGATCCAGTGGGTGGATGATGAAGTGGAGGTCATTCATGCGGATCATTCGCCTTGTGTTGCTTTGGCCGATGCATCAGTGGATTGGCAGCATCCTAATGCTACTTGCTTGACGGGGCGTGACTTATCAGAATTTGATTTTCTTAGCGCCACAACTAGTGGTTTCGTGCCTGTTTCTTTAGAGCCAGTTGGTGATAATCGGCTACAAGCTATGATGTATTTAAATGGATCCTAACTCAGAGTGGTTACAAAAGCGTCTTGTAGGATATCGGTCCAATGAGAACAATAGGTATGAGTCCATAGAAGAGTTAGATGATATGGATAGATTAGGACAAGGTTTTACATCGGCTGGTCCATTAGACGAGATAGATATAGGAGATGGTTCAATTTCTAGGCCGACATTTGTAAACGCAAATTTTAGAGCCGATCATAAAGCTAAGTTGATCGAGCTGTTGAAAGAATATGTTTGTTGCTTTGCATGGGAATATCATGAGATGCCAGGTTTAAGCCGAGAGCTAGTGGAGTATCGGTTACTTATAAAGGCCGGTTATAGACCATACAAGCAATCGGCTAGAAAGTTTAATCCAAAAACATATGACCGGATCGAGGAAGAGATCGGTCAATTTCTTAAAGCTAATTTTATTAGACCTTGTAGGTATGCCGAGTGGATTTCTAATATTGTACCAGTAGAGAAGAAAGGCTCCGACAAGTTGAGGGTGTGCATTGATTTCAGAGATTTGAATAGAGCTACACCTAAAGATGAGTATCCCATGCCAATAGCCGATATGCTTATTAATGATGCTTTTGGACATAAGGTCATTAGATTTTTGATGGTAATGCGGGGTATAATCAGATTTTTATGGCCGACGAGGACATGTCCAAAACGGCTTTTTGATGCCCCAGTTTCCTTGGTTTCTTTGTGTGGACGGTGATGGCCTTTGGGTTAAAGAATGCCGGCGCCACGTATCAAAGGACTATGAATTTAATTTTCCATGATTTACTTGGTGTTATACTTGAGGTCTATATTGATGATATTGTTGTCAAATCAGATGCTTTTGAATCTCACTTAGCCGATTTTCGTTTGGCTTTTGAAAGAATGAAGAAATATGGGCTGAAAATGAATCCTTTGAAGTGTGCCTTTGGTGTATCGGCTGGGAAGTTTCTGGGTTTCATTATTTATAAAGATGGCATAGAGATTGATCCCAAAAATATAGAGGCCATACAGAAAGTGGAGGCTCCAACATGCAAGAGAGATATGCAAAAGTTCCTTGGCAAGGTCAATTATTTGAGAAGGTTCATATCTAATCTGTCAGGTAAAGTTGATGCATTTACTCCTATCCTTCGGTTAAAGAATGATGTTGATTTTACTGGGGGCAAAACAGCAAGAGGCATTTGATATGATTAAGAAATATTTGTGCACTCCTCCGTTTATGAAAGCGCCCAGGCATAGGGAGCCGTTTAGACTTTGCATTGAAGTGGAGGATGGTGTTGTAGGTGTTGTTTTGACTCAAGAGACCGAAGGAAAGGAGCATGCTATTACTTATTTGAGCCGACGCTTATTAGACGCTGAGACAAGGTATACATTTATTGAGAAATTATGCTTATGCTTATATTATGCTTGCACGAAATTGAGACATTATCTAGTGCCTAGTACTTGCATTATAGCTTGTCAAACCGATGTCGTCAAGTACATGTTGCATATGCCAATTCTTAGTGGTAGAATTGGCAAGTGGGCTTATGCTTTAATTGAATATGATTTGTCTTATGAATCTTTGAAATCCATGAAAGGCCAAATCGTTGCAAATTTTTTGTTGAGCATCAGATTGATAACAAGCATGCTATTGATATGAACCTTGTCTCGTTAGTACCATGGAGATTATATTTTGATTGTTCAGTTTGTAGCAATGGCCAAGGCATTGGTATTGTTTATATATCTCCTCATTGTGCTGTTTTGGAAGCCTCATGCCACTTAGAATATTTTTGCACAAATAATCAAGCCGAATATGAAGCATTGTTATTCGGCTTAGAGATGTTTCTTGACATAGGTGCTACACATATATTGAGGCTTTTGGTGATTCGTTATTAGTAGTGCAACAAATATCCAAAGTCTTTCAATGTTTTGACGAATCACTTAATGTTTATCTTGATAAATGTCTAGATATAATTTCTACTTTGGATTATTTTAGCATTGCTCGTATATCGTTGATCATGGCATGTTTCATATCTCTCAAAGGCCGATGTCTAGTCTTGCCAACATAGGGGAAGTCGAACCGGAGCCCACCGTTTCAGCCACTAATGAAATATTCAATGCAGGAGAAAATCAAGACTGGAGGAAACCCATCATTGATTATTTATGTGATCCTAGTAGAAGGGTGGACATGGCTGTTCGGCGTGCTTTCAAATACACAATGAGAGACGGTAGTCTTTATCGCCGAACGGTTGATGATGTTCTTTTAAAGTGCTTGGACGAGGACCAAGCGAAAGTTGCTATGGGAGAGGTACATGAAGGCATTTGTGGCCCTCATCCGTCGGCTCCCAAGATGAAATGGCTATTGCGATGTGCTGGGTTTTATTGGCCGACTATGATTAATGATTGTTTCAGATATTATAAAGGGTGTGAATCTTGTCAAAAAATTGGTGATATTCAATTGGCTCCTGCTGCTATGTTACATCCTATTGTCAAGCCATGGCCTTTCAGAGGATGGGGTTTAGACTTTATTGGAAAAATTCACCTGTCTTCCTCAAAAGGGCATCAGTTCGTGTTGGTCGCAAACGATTATTTCACTAAATGGTTTGAGGCAATACTTCTCAAGAACATGACGCATACGGAGGTAATTCAATTCATAACCGAGCACATTATTCATAGATTCGGCATTCCTCAAACATTAACTATAGATCAAGGTTCATCTTTTATGTCACACTAAGTAAGAGAATTTGTCGAATCCTATGACATAAAGCTGCTCAATTCTTCTCCGTATTATTCCCAAGCCAATGGAAAAGCTAACTCTAGCAATAAAATATTGATCAAGCTCATCAAGAAGAAGATCAAGGATAATCCAAGGAGGTGGCATGAGCTATTGTCCGAAGCTTTATGGGCACACAGAATCTCAAGGCATGGTGCTACAAAGGTAACTCCATATGAGCTTGTATATGGTCAAGAGGCCGTTTTACTAGTGGAAGTGAATTTGAATGCCTTGAGAATAGCTAAAGAAATGATTTATCGGCAATAGACTTTTATAACTTGATGATGGACAATATTGATGAGGTTGCCGATAAACATTTGGCTACATTGGAGGCCATAGAGAGAGACAAGTTGAGGGTGGCAAGAGCTTACAATAAGAGAGTCAAGTTGGAGAATTCTCAGGTTGCTGATCTCATCTGGAAAGTGATTCTACCGATTGGTTCAAGAAACAGAAAGTTCGGGAAGTGGTCTCCGAGTTGGGAAGGTCGTTTTAGGGTTACAAGAATAGTTTGCGAAAATTCTTATTTGGTGGAATCCATGCAAGGGGCACTGTTACCTCGAGCTCTCAATGGCAAGTACTTGAAGAAATACCACCCAAGTGTGTGGCAAGAAGCCTAAGTAGGCAATGGCCGATATATGATTATTACCCTTAGCACAAACATGGCCGATATATACTTATCGTCCTAAGATGGAAAAATGGCCGATGGAGTGTTGACATTGTCCTTAGAACAAGTTATGTGCAAGTTATTTTTGGCACATAGCTTTGCCAAAAAACAGGGGGGCATGTGTTGACACCAGATTTTGGCATGGTCAAAAACACAATTAAGATGACCTCAAATGAAAAAGTGCTCAAGGTGAGAAAATTTTGTATCTTAAAAAGGATAAACTTTGATATTTGGGTCATAGCCATCCGATCTCATCTCTAAGGCCGAAGTTGTGTTTGAAGTACTCAAATTTTGTATTCAGAACACTATTCGACTGATTACGCCCCAAGATGGCCTCATATGGAAAAAATGATCTACACGAATTGTCTTCGTCTCGTCGAAATGATTGATTTTGATATAAAATTGTCCCAATCCGAGTTTGTAAGAAAAATTTAGAGGCAACACTTTACGGACTGGTCCTGAGTGAAAAAGTGACGCGAGGGACAAGACACCCACCTAGGTGGTGTCTGATGGGTCGCGTGAGTTATTCTGCCTTTGCCGGCTGAATGAAGCTTGCCGGTATGGAAACCTTGCCGGCATGGAAAGCTTGTCAGTTAAGAAAGTTTGCCGGCGTGGAAGCTTGTCGGGGTAGAAACCTTGCCGGGGTGGAAACCTTGCCGGGGTGAAAGCTTTCCGAGGTAGAAACTGTGACACTCCAAAAATTTTCATTTGGTTTTCAACAAAATTCCTTATTTGATTTGAAGGAGGCTATTTAAAATCTTTTAAATAGACTCTCCCTCTCAAATATTTTCTCTTATGATAAAATCCTCTTGGGGTTATCCTCAACCTTGATGGTTGGCTTTGAAGGTTCTTCATTGATGTTCACTCACCACATATTATTTTTGGAAGTTTTTCTTTTAAAAAGAAATCCTATGAGTTTTGGTTTATTCTTTTTATTTCCAACCATCCCCTTTTCACCATGTCTCATATTAAAAAAAATTCCCGAAAACACCTCCATCCACTTTGGGGCAAGCCTAGTAACCAATCCTAGCAAGTTCAGCTCATTTTTGATTTTTATTCCATTTATTTTTCTCCAAAAACTATTTCTGTTTTTATTTTTGGACCTTGGTTGTTTACAAAGGATGTACCAATCCCCTTTTGAGTTTTGATCTCAAACCAACTCCCCTGGATAGTCCTTAGCACCCACAACCTAGATCCATCAAGATCCACTCTTCCACAATTCAAAATTTTCAAGTTTCACTCACTGCAAGTTTGGACCAAATTCATCATTTTTGGTGAAATTCATATGTTCTCTTCTCCAAAAATTCTACCAAAAATCAGGCAACCCCCAGGTGCATTGAGAGACCACCTCACCAAAGATCAGCTCCAGATAAATTGCCCACATGCCAAAATAATTTCATCGAACACCTTGCTTGCACTATTCTATACAGGTTCAGAAAATTCAGTGTTTCAGTCGACAGTCAGTGTCGTTTTCTTCAGAGTCTTGGCGTCAATCTCACCAGTGCACCCTCTAGCGCCTTGCGCATTGCTTCTTCTTCTTATCCAGAGCACCGCACGCTCTCTTGGACAGGCGCAGGTGTCGGTGGCGGCGTGCCTCGCCGACGCCGGCAGCTTCTGCGGTGGCAGAGCCACCCATGGCGACCAGCGGGAGCCAGCGCCAGCTTTCTGCGCCATCCAGCACCGCCCAAAGCACCGGAGGCCTCCACGTGGCCATCTACTTGCCAGCGCACGCCGCAGTACCGTTGCTGTGGCCTGGCGAGCACAGGGCACACTCTCTGCCGCCGACAGGCCCACGAGGCGTCGTTCCGTTGAAACCGCAGGACAAGCCTAATTCAACCGAGTTTAAGGTTTGGATGAAACCAGTGGATCTCCACGTTGATGCCCAGCCGCCTAAACCACCCGTCCGGCCACTACACCACCGTAATCGCCGCCGGAGTTATCCCGTTCACGGGAACCACCTCGGGCCGGCTATAAATAGCCATCCCGAGCTCGCCTTCGACCAGCACTACTCCCTCCACCTCACTAGAGCCCTGCCAAGACACCAGGAGGACCCCAAGGAGGCCTTCTTCTTCGTCTCCGACCGCCTCGTTCCGCCTCGGGCTCCAGCTCGATCCACTTAGGTGAGGCCACCCCCGCCTCCCAAACCTCGTCAGTAGCCCTCTGGTGCACCCAGTGCTCTAACCCAAGCTGCAATTCCACCTTCGTAGCTCTCCCCGACGAGATCCAGCAACGCCCGAACCACCGTCCGCCGGAGTGGAGGCCGCCATCGACGTGGTGCTCACCGACGACCAACTCCACCGCCCACAGGTGCGGAAGGACCCAAGGAACCCGTAGGTACCACCCACTCTTCCTAACTCGCTGTGGATCGCCGCCGGCGACCACCGCAGCCTTCGGGCGGCAGCGCGCTCTGTTTTTCTCCCTCCAAATTTCAAACCTGACGAGTGGGACCCCCTCGTTAGTCTCTCTGTTTTATTCGAACCGTTTTCTCTGGAAAGTGCCTTTGGGCAAAATACGCTTTCAGTCTGAAACTTTTTTCTGGCTTTTTCTGTTCAGCCCCCTGGAAAGTTTCTATTTCATTACAGACAAGTCCCTGGGCTAAAACGGAGGAGGTGACGGAACCGCGAACTTCACCGAGCTAGACTCCGACTACTCCGAACTAGGCAAGCATGTTTGAACCTTTGATATGATGAGTGTTTTGCATGTTTGCTTTGAGTAGCTAGTTTATGGCATGTTCATATATATAGCAGTAAGTGTTATATTACATGCAAAGTTGATGCAAGTGAGCTTCAAAACTCCATATACTTTATGATGTGATCATGTGGTGACATGAGAGGTGGTAAGATGACAGTGTTGAAGCATGCCAGTCTTATGCCAAACTGTTTAACTCTAGGGTTAACGTGAATCAAGTCACGTTACCATCTATCTCTTTTTGTGCTACCACATGTTTTCTGTGAAGAACATGGTTTGGTAAGTAGCAAACCACTTTCCTCATACACACCAGATAGAGAGGCCGTGATGAGGGTTCCATGGCCCTGGATTAAAGCCAGTCATCCGGTCAGGGGGCATGGGTGTTTCCGGTTGGGACCGAGAGGAGGGCACCCCTTAGAGCGCGTGTATATAAATTTGATCCCATGCTATTCAAGGTTGTAGCCTCCCCGTCTTAAAGTTTTTCTTGAGTGTTGCCTAGGGTGATTCCTGGCAGCGTGAGGTGGAAATGGGTGTGTGCTGGTTAGATGTGTTTCTACTGATATACCGTAAACGGAACTAGTCCTTCTTGACTACTGAAATCCGTTGGCTGTGGTTAAATAGTACAAACTCTGCAGAGTCAAAATCATTCATGTAATCATATCTTGATCAACAGCTGTGTTCAACCTATCTTTGTCAGTATCAGTCTCAGTGACAAAACTCTAGTGAACAAACATGAGTGTTTCGTTCGATTAATGGTTTATTCCTGTGGTTGGACTAACCCATTTATTATCATGTGCTGAGTATTTCCTGTGAGTGATATATGTTCATGAGTTTATTGAATATAAATGATGAAACATAAGCCCTTTCTGTGATGTCGCTCAGACGTCCGACTGTGGCATGCTTGCTATTTACTTTCAATATAAGCCCTTTCTGTGATGTCGCTCAGAAGTCCGACTGTGGCACTCTTGTTGTTTATTTTCAATATAAGCCCTTTACGTGATGTCGCTCAGACGTCCGACTATGGCATCTCTGTTAATTATTTTAAGCCCTTTTAGAGATGTCGCTCAGACGTCCGACTGTGGCATCGCTGTTATTTTCTTTCATTATAAGCCCTTTCCGAGATGTCGCATAGACATCCGACTGTGGCACGCACTGTCATTTACTTTTCAATATCAGCCCTTTATGTGGTGTCGCCCTGACGCCCGACTGCGGCATGATAATTTATTTATTCCACCTTTCGAGGCGTCGCTTCAGACACCTGATCGGTTTTTCAGTTATTTTATTGGGATTTCGGAAGGACTACTGCCTGACTCCCTTTTTATTTTACATGTCGTGCAAATTTATTATTTGAATGTGCATTGCTAACTGCTCATGGTACATCGTGTTGCATTTGTTATATCTTATGTCCGAACTGTCATGCGAGTACATTCAAAGTACTCACCTGGCTTGTTGATTTGGCCAGATGTTGACGAAGGCGATCTCATGGATGAAGAGCACGATAGCGAGTCCAACGCCTAGAGGAGTCCCAGTCAGTCCCACACGATCCTGGATTTAGTCACTTGTATTATATCCGCTTCCGCTACCCAAATAAATTCATCGAGCCTCACTTCGACGCTCGATGAGCTGCAAGATTGGGAGTCTTATTACCCACTCCAGTGTGACATATCCACCACCACTTTTATATCCGGCCAGTAGTATGCCACCACATCCTTGTGTCATATCCGCCCTTATGTAAAATATTGGCGTGCTTGTAATAAATTGTTGAGCAACCTCAGCTCAACCCTGTATAATATTTAATACTACTGGATTTCTGTATCAAGGTTTTGTCTACCAGTAAGGAGGATTTTCCTACTACTGGTCTGCATTAAGGTTGGTTGCTCAATAAGCTTTTATTGAAAAACCGGTCGTGACAGAAACCTTGTCTCCGTGGAAAGCTTGCCGGGGTGGAAAGCTTCCCGAGGTGGAAAGCTTGCAAGGGTGGAGGCTGTCAAAGTCAATCCGACTAGAAGTAGGAGATGGGCTCAAAAGGTTACTCAGATGACCTCGGATGGAAAAGTGTAGAAGTTGTGCGTATCATTGAAACAGTCAACTTTGTTTTCGGAGTCATCGTCATCGGAGATAGTATACGGCCTGCAGAATTGTTACAAGAAACAGTTCAGAAAACTACATAATTGAATCCGACCCACATTTAAAGATGTGCCTTGAAAGTCATAAAGATGGCCTTAAAAGGAGAAGTGGTACGTGTTGTATTATGCAGATCATCAAGGCGGTCAAGTTTGATGATGAACTTGACTCCATCCGAGTTAGTATGTGATTTCTACAGCCCACGCAAGAAGCAGGAGAGAAGTGTGGGACAGATTCGGGCTGAATCCGAGTTGGACTAAAACTAGAATAGTAGGACATGAAGGGTCCACGAAGAGGCAACCTTGTCTATTCCACCATGGCCGTCGCCCACGAAGGGCTTGCCTCACTAGCGGTAGATCTTCACGAAGTAGGCGATCTCCTTGCCCTTACAAACTCCTTGGTTCAACTCCATAATCTTGTTGGAGGCTCCCAAGTGACACCTAGCCAATCTAGGAGACACCACTCTCCAAGAAGTAACAAATGGTGCGTCGATGATGAACTCCTTGCTCTTGTGCTTCAAATGATAGGCTCCCCAACACTCAACTCTCTCTCATAGGTTTTGGATCTGGTGGAAAGAGGATTTGAGTGGAAAGCAACTTGGGGAAGGCTAGAGATCAAGATTCATATGGTAGTAATGGAATATCTTGGCCTAAACACATGAGTAGGTGGTTCTCTCTCAGAAATGGTAAGTTGGAAGTGTAGGTTCGTTCTGATGGCTCTCTCCACGAATGAAGAGGAGGTGGAGGGGTATATATAGCCTCCACACAAAATCTAACCGTTACACACAATTTACTAAACTCGGTGGGACCGAATCGCCAAACTCAGTCGGACCGATTTAGTAAACCTAGTGACCGTTAGTGATTTTCGTGGGACCGACATACATCTCGGTGAGACTGATTCGGTTAGGGTTAGGGCATAACGTAATCTCGGTAAGACCGATTACCCAAACTCGGTGAGACCGATTTTGGTAATAAGCTTTCCAGAGAGTTGGTCAGGCAAACTCGGTTTGATCGATTACACAAACTCAGTGGGACCGATTTTGGTAATAAGTTAACCAGAGAGTTTGCATTGTAATCTCGGTAGTACCGATTGCTCAAACTCGGTGAGACCGATTTTGACAATGGACATACACAGAGAGATTACAATCCCATCTCGGTGAGACCAAGATCCCTATCGGAAAGACCGATTTGCTTAGGGTTTGTGGCAGTTGCTATGACTTTTGAAATCAGTGGTGCCGGATAGGAAGAATCGGTGTGACCGATTTTGGCTTAGGGTTTAGGTCATTTGTGGAAGTGGGAAAGTAGCTGAGGGTTTTGGAGCATATCACAAAGCACATGAAGCAAGAGGCTCATTAAGCAACACCTCATCCTTCCTTGATAGTATTGGCTTTTCCTATAGACTCAATTTGATCTTGGACCACTAAAATGTAAAATGAAGAGTCTTGATCTTGAAACTTGAGCCAATCCTTTATCCTTAGCATCTTGAAGGAGTTCCCACATCCTTTAGTCCATGCCACTCGATTATTGAACTTATCTGAAACATACTAGATAAAAGTGTTAGTCCAACGAGTGATATGTTGACATTAATTACCAAAACCACCTAGGGAGCGGTTGTGCTTTCAGTCTCCCCCTTTTTGGTAACTGATGGCAACATACATCAAAGCTTTAGATAAAGATATGAAGAATAGCAAGAAAAGCTTTGGAAGGACATGTAACAATCATAGGATCCCCCTACATGTATGTAATCATGTGAATATGGAATGTAGAATCATGTGAGATCATAAACATGATAGAGCAGGCAATGTGTTACATGTATCTTGGCCATATGCATCAGAGCAAAGAATGTTGAAGAAAATACCTTCATGCTCATGAGTCGTTCTTGCAAGAAATATGTACATCAGCAAGAATTCCTCATACACATGATTGTGATACATATACTTACCTTGTGGTCTTGAGTTGACTTAGGATGGAATGATCCTGCGTAAACAAGGTAAGATAACACAGATGCATCTACTAGCCAGAGCAAATAGAAGAAACAACAAGAATACGAAGACTGGGATGACATGTAGATAGTGAGTACTAAGTACCACATTGGATTAGACATGTCCCCAAGAGTAAAATATATGCAATGAATTTAAATGATTTCTTTCCCTTAGATGTCTTGCTCCCCCTGAATCTAACATGGGATACTGGGAGAAGATAGGGAACGGAAAATCAGAGTTGAAAGATATGAATGATGATCAGAGTTGATGCATGCTAATGCAAATAAGCACAACAGAACATATGAACATGTATCTCCCCTCAAGACGACATGTGGACATCTATCCTCTTGAACACCAAGCATCTGGGATCCTTGAGAAATACTTTTTACTTAAGTATTCTCTCCCCTTGAAGATCTCTCTCTTCCCTTTGAGGGTCTCTCTACCCCTTAAGAAGGTAATAAGCTTTGATGATCTCTCTCTCTTCAAATGATAAGCTTTGATGTTCTCTCTCTCCCCCTTTGACATCAATTTCCAAGAAGGGTCTTCTGGAATCTGTCGAATGGGTTTGGTCCTTGAGACACAGAACAAAGCAATGATAAAAATGTGATGCTTGTAGAGGACAAGATTCATTGAGTGGAGCTGGATCAGAAGAAACACAGAATATGTAGCAAATAGTTTTTCCTGTTGTGAAATCGGTGGCACCGAGTGGTATGCTTCGGTCGTACCGAAAGGATTCGGTTGGGCCGAAAATAACTAATCGGTGAAACCGAGTTCATCGCAGAGAAAACACTTGTTACCTCAGCTCACTAGACTAGTAAGATCTCACAAAGATTTGCAAGGAATTTACTGAAAGATGTGCAATGAATTGGAATGCAGAGAAATGCAGAACAAACAGAAAGAAATCTAGATGAAGTTTTTGCATGAGTCAAATACAAAAACACAGAAAAGAACACAAGAGAACCTCATCTAGAGATGGTCGGCGACAATGTCACCTATGTTAGAGTATATTGACTTAGGAGTCAAGTGAGATCACTTGATCATAGGTCATACTCATCGTTTAAGCTCAAAATGGGGTTGCCATTTTTCGTTTCAGCATCTTGATGTATTCACATCTTTTCGAGTTGCTTTAGCTCATGACTTGGAGTAAAGCTTCTCTAAGATGGAACAACATACCTTGGTTGATGGTGTTGTCCACATAGTTTAACTTGTGTGGGTTGCTCGATGTTGATGTAGCTCATCAAGAATTTGGAGCACCACTTGGAATTTTAGTCCATCTACCTACATGGGTTAGTTCTTGCAAGGAAGAGCACTTGTGTATCCAAGAGTGACAATCATGAAGCTAAACACAGAATTTGTCAAAGGATATGTTTGAGTGGTTTCGTGCTTCCTTGTGTTCAACCTCCAAAGTGTAGAGACTTGGTGATGTAGAGATTGCTCAAGATTTGAGTGGATTACAATCTCATAGAATTTGATTCCACCAAGTACCTACATGGGTTAGATAACATGCAAGATACAAATATATCCAAGACATAAGATTTTCATCATAAGATAAGTATCAAGGATTAGTCTTAAGCTCATGTCTTGCATGTATCCAATGGAGTTTCTACTCCAAGTTTGAAGCATACATGATGTTCAATTCTCCTGTTAACCTTCAAAACACTTTCTCATCAAGAGGTTTAGTGAATATATCCGCTAATTGCTTTTTGGTGCGAACATGCTTAAGATCAATGTCACCCTTAGCAACATGATCTCGAATGAAATGATGACGGACTTCAATATGCTTAGTTTGAGAATGTTGCACAAGATTATGACCAATTTTGATAGCACTTTCATTGTCACAAAGCAATGGAACATGTCTCACATATATCCCATAATCCTTAAGAGTTTGGGTCATCCAAAGTAATTGAGCACAACATGAACCAGCGGCAATATATTCAGCTTCGGCGGTGGATAAGGATACCGAGTTTTGTTTCTTGGAGGACCAAGACACAAGAGATCTACCAAGAAATTGACAAGTACCCGAAGTGGACTTTCTATCAACCTTGTCTCCTGCATAGTCTTAGTCGGAATAGTCAACAAGATCGAAGGAGGCCCTCTTAGGATACCAAATGCCAAAATTTGGTGTATGGAATAAGTATCTCACTATCCTTTTCACGGCCTTAAGATGACATTCTTTAGGAGCAGCTTGATATCATGCACACATGCACACACTTAACATGATATCGGGACGTGAAGCACATAGATATAACAATGAACCAATCATAGAGCGATAAACCTTTTGATCAACCGGTTCACCATCTTTGGTCAAGTCATTATGTCCACTAGTAGGCATGGGTGTAGACATACCTTTGCATTCTTGCATATTGAACTTCTTGAATAAGTCCTTGGTGTACTTCGTTTGAGAAACAAAGGTACCTTCCTTAGTTTGCTTGATTTGCAACCCAAGGAAGAATTTGAGTTCACTCATCATAGACATCTCAAACTTCTCCGACATTAGCTTCCCAAACTTTTCACTAAAATGAGGGTTAGTTGAACCAAACATGATATCATCAACATAAATTTGGCACACAAATAGTTCTCCATTAACCCTTTTAGTAAAAAGAGTAGAATCAGTTTTCCCAATTTCAAAGCCTTTTTCAATAAGGAACTTGGTCAAGCATTTATACCATGCTCTAGGAGCTTGTTTAAGACCATAAAGAGCTTTGTGAAGTTTGTAAACATGATTGGGTTTCTTAGGATTGACAAAGCCGGGAGTTTGCTTAACATAAACTTCCTCCTCTATTTCACCATTTAGAAAAGCACTTTTAATGTCCATTTGGTACAAGGTGATATCATGATGATTAGCATAGGCAAGTAAGATGCGGATGGATTCAAGTCTAGCAACGGGGGCGTAAGTCTCACCATAGTCCATACCTTCGACTTGTGTATAGCCTTGGGTGACAAGACGTGCTTTGTTGCGAACTACTTATCCATCTTCATCTTGCTTGTTGCGAAACACCCATTTGGTACCGATGACGTTGTGGTTGTTGTCGGGCTTCTCAACCAATGTCCAAACTTGATTCCTCTCGAAGTTATGTAGCTCTTCATGCATAGCATTTATCCAATCTGGATCTTCCAATGCTTCTTCAACCTTCATAGGTTCAATGCTAGAGATGAAAGAACAGTTTTCACAAAAGTTAGCTAAACGAGTTTTATAGCGAGTGATTCTTCCGGTTTGAATGTCATTGTAGATTTGCTCGACGGGATGATCTTTAGCAATTCTTGCTCGAACTCGTGAAAGCTTTTGCTTGGGTCTTCGTTGAACATCTTCTTCATCTTGTCCTTCTTCTTCTTGGCCTTCTTCATTATTGGCGTTGTCGTTCTCTTGTCGTGGTGGAGAAGGAGGTTGTTGACGTTCATCTTGATGCACTTCCTCATTTTCTTCATCTTGGTGTGTCCCACTTGTGGATGGTTCCGTATCAACTCTTGGTTCACCTTGTCATGAAGTAGAAGCTTCCACTTGGACGGACGAGGTACTCTCCTTCACCTCCGTTGGACCAACCTTGCCAATAAACAAGTCTTGAATTGCTTCAGAAGGATCTTTGTCACCTACATCAATTGGCAATTGCTCTACTTGCGAGCCGTTAGATTCATCAAACTTCACATCTACCGTCTCTTCAACCTTTCGGGTGAAATTGTTGTAGACACGGTAAGTGTGAGAGTTTGAGCCATAACCTAGTAGAAAACCTTCATGAGATTTAGGAGCAAATTTAGAACGACGATGCTTATCAAGAATGTAGCACTTTGAGCCGAATACTCGAAAGTATCCAACTTGGGGTTTGTTACCGGTGAGGAGCTTGTATGTCGTCTTGCTGAGTAGCTTGTGAAGATACAAGCGATTTGTTGCATGACAAGCTGTCTCAACCGCTTCTGCCCAAAAGTGCTTCGGCGTCTTGTACTCATCAAGCATCGTTCTCGCCATTTCGATGAGTGTTCGGTTCTTCCTCTCAACAACTCCGTTTTGTTGAGGTGTGTACGTAGCCGAGAACTCGTGTGAAATCCCTTCTTCATCAAGAAAGGTGTACACATTTGCGTTCTTGAACTCCGTTCCGTTGTCGCTGTGAACCTTCTTGATCTTCACTTCAAATTGATTTTGGGCCTTCCTAGCGATGTTTTTGAAGATCTTTTGGACCTGCGATTTATCATCGAGAAAGAACACCCACGTAAATCTTGAAAAATCATCAACTATAACTAGACCAAAAGAATTTCCACCAAGACTCTTGTAAGAGTTGGGACCAAAGAGATCCATGTGAAGTAGCTCGAGTGGCCTCCTTGTGGTCATGATGTTCTTCACGGGATGCCTTCCTCCAACCTGTTTACCTGCCTCACAAGTGCTGCAAAGTCTATCCTTATCAAATATGACATCATTAACTCCAAGGATATGATTTCCTTTAATAAGCTTGTCAAGGTTTCGCATACCAACATGACCTAGTCGTCTATGCCATAGCCAACCTTTTGAGGATTTAGCAATGAAGCAAGTTTTAGGTTGAGCCTTTTTAGTGAAATCAACAATGTATAGATCACCTCTACGCACACCGATAAAGACCATTTTATGATTATCTCGACGAAACACTTGGCAATCTACTTCAGTAAATAAAACATTGAAACCAAAATCAGCAAGTCTAGATACTGAAAGTAAGTTGTAACCAAGAGATTCAACGAGCATGACATTTTGTATGGAGCTATCATGTGATATGGCCACCTTACCAAGGCCAACCACCTTACCCTTTGACTTGTCACCAAAAGTGACATACTTTCGAGGACTATCATTATCAGCAAGCTCATGAAACATGTCTTTATCTCCGGTCATGTGATTGGTACATCCACTATCAAGAACCCATTCCTTTCCTCCTGACATGTATCCCCGAAGATTTGCCATAAGACCAAAATGTCTCATTGCATCATCAAGATCGAAGTCACTATCATCATCCTCATCATAGTATCCATGTTCCACATCATCATGTGGTGGATCAAGTCCTAGAGAGGGTGATTCATTAGAATGAGTTTGACAATGATCTTGCTTATGAATTTTTATAGCTTCAGAAATAATATCACGAATAATACCAACATTTCCTTTGGCACGCATAAGGTTTGTAAGCTCGAATAGATGATCACCAAACATGGGATCACTAGTATTCATCTTACTCAAAGCAATAGACTTATGAAGAATTTCATCAAGATTTTTCAAGGAATAATCAGGAAATCGTTCCTCAAGAAATTTCCATATGGTGTAGGCACACTTGAAAGTAGGCAAACATCCAATCAAATTTCTAGGCAATCCTCTAATGATAAGTTCGGCAGTTCTAAGATTCCTAATCATGTCAATTGACTCATCATGGGTAGGATGCATATGATCAACATAAGGTGCACAAGGGCTAGCAATGTACTTGTTCAAATGATATTGATTGAAAATAGCAAGCATCTCATTTTTCCACTCATGAAAATACTCTCCATCAAGAATAGGCACTCTATGTCTAAGACTCCCAATAGTAGACTCATCCATCTTCCTCCAATGGTGATTAAACCAAAGCAATGGAGACCAATACTCTGATACCACTTGTAGGACCTTGAGAAGAGGTGTCTAGAGGGGGGTGATTAGACACTAAGTACCAAAGTTGCAGGTTTTATGGTTATGTAAGTTTAAGTGGAGTTTAGGCACAATTTCAACATTCACAATACATATCAAGCAAGTATGCAAAGAGTATATGAGCAGCGGAAAGTAAATCATGCAATTTGCAAGAAAGTAAAGGGAAGGATTTGGAGGATTCAAACGCAATTGGAGACACGGATGTTTTTGACGTGGTTCCGATAGGTGGTGCTATCGTACATCCACGTTGATGGAGACTTCAACCCATGAAGGGTAACGGCTGCGCGAGTCCACGGAGGGCTCCACCCACGAAGGGTCCACGAAGAAGCAACCTTGTCTATTCCACCATGGCCGTCGCCCACAAAGGACTTGCCTCACTAGCGGTAGATCTTCACGAAGTAGGCGATCTCCTTTCCCTTACAAACTCCTTGGTTCAACTCCACAATCTTGTCAGAGGCTCCCAAGTGACACCTAGCCAATCTAGGAGACACCACTCTCCAAGAACTAACAAATGGTGCGTTGATGATGAACTCCTTGCTCTTGTGCTTCAAATGATAGTCTCCCCAACACTCAACTCTCTCTCATAGGTTTTGGATCTGGTGGAAAGAAGATTTGAGTGTAAAGCAACTTGGGGAAGGCTAGAGATCAAGATTCATATGGTAGGAATTGAATATCTTGGCCTCAACACATGAGTAGGTGGTTCTCTCTCAGAAATGGTAAGTTGGAAGTGTAGGTTCGTTCTGATGGCTCTCTCCACGAATGAAGAGGAGGTGGAGGGGTATATATAGCCTCCACATAAAATCTAACCGGTACACACAATTTACTAAACTCGGTGGGACCAAATCGCCAAACTCGTTCAGACCGATTTAGTAAACCTAGTGACCGTTAGTGATTTTCGGTGGGACCGACATACATCTCGGTGAGACCGATTCGGTTAGGGTTAGGGCATAACGTAATCTCGGTAAGACCGATTACACAAACTCGGTGAGACCGATTTTGGTAATAAGCTTTCCAGAGAGTTGGTCAGGCAAACTCGGTTTGACCGATTACACAAACTCGGTGGGACCGATTTTGGTAATAAGTTAACCAGATAGTTTGCAATGTAATCTCGGTAGTACCGATTGCTCAAACTCGGTGAGACCGATTTTGACAATGGACATACACAGAGAGATTACAATCCCATCTCGGTGAGACGTAGATCCCTATTGGTAAGTCCGATTTGCTTAGGGTCTGTGGCAGTGGCTATGACTTTTGAAATCGGTGGCGCCGGATAGGAAGAATCGGTGTGACCGATTTTGGCTTAGGGTTTAGGTCATTTGTGGAAGTGGGAAAGTAGCTGAGGGTTTTGGAGCATATCCCAAAGCACATGAAGCAAGAGGCTCATGAAGCAACACCTCATCCCTCCTTGATAGTATTGGCTTTTCCTATAGACTCAATGTGATCTTGGACCACTAAAATGTAAAATGAAGAGTCTTGATCTTGAAGCTTGAGCCAATCCTTTGTCCTTAGCATCTTGAAGGAGTTCCCACATCCTTTAGTCCATGCCACTCCATTGTTGAACTTATCTGAAACATACTAGATAAAAGTGTTAGTCCAACAAGAGATATGTTGACATTAATTACCAAAACCACCTAGGGAGCACTTGTGCTTTCATGATGCCATGACAAGTCCGGAGGCATGTGTGTGTTCGGATTTTACGCTGACGAGTTCACCAGGGGCTCGGCCCTGGGATCCCACTCCGGGCTGCTATCGGTGGCGCCGGTGGACTCCTCTTGAAGAAGAGTTTTTCCCCTCTTAGGAGAATTGGTCTCCAAGGAGCTGGAGGTCGTTCTTTTCTTCTTTCCTCCTATGGGGGATTCCTCCTCCTCCTCCCCGTCCTCTTCGGAGGAAGAATGAGCATTAGAGTCTTCGGGTTTTGTGTCCGCAGTACCACGGCGACGAAGGATGCACCAGGTCTTCTTGGCCTCCTTCTTGGTCTTTTTCTTTGGCGCTTTATATGGCGCCGGGACCAGCATCTTCGTCAGGAGTGGGCCGGCCGGTTCTTCTGGTAGAAGGGTAGGACAGTAGATCCGCCCTGCCTTCTTCGCCCAGCCCTAGGAAAAATGATGGGAAATACGTTAAGTGTCTCCCTGAGCATGTACGGACAGAAGGCATGAATTATCAAGCATTCAGTTGCTTAGCGAACTTGCAAGGCGGGACAGTTGGTATCCACGGTCCTCGGTGGAGTCTGGCCACGGTTTGCCGGACTTGAAAAGCACCTTCCAGATGTCCTTGTGTGTAGAGCCAAAGAGCTCTAACAGGGTCTGGTGCTTGGCCGAGTCGGACTCCAATAGATTGCAAGCTGAGTGTTGACATGGTAGAATCCGGCGAACCAACATCACCTGGACTACATTGACGAGCTTGACGCTCTTGTCTTCCATGTCTTGGACGCGCGTCTGGAGCTCTGATAGCTCGTCAGACGAAGCCCAGCTCAGGCCCTTCTCGTGCCATGACGTAAGTCGTAGGGGGCACCGGATCTGAACTCCGGAATGGCAGTCCACTCCTTGCCACGCGGCTCGGTGATGTAGAACCACTGCTGCTGTCACTCCTTGACGGAATCATTGAAAGTCGCTGTCAGCCATGTGACATTGGGCATCTCGCTCACCATGGCACCTCCGCATTTGGCATGCTCGCCGCTCACTACCTTGGGCTTTACATTAAAAACTTTCAGCCATAAGCTGAAGTGCGGCGGAACGCGGAGAAAGGCCTCGCACGCGTCTATGAATGTCGAGATAGGAATTTGGGGATAGATCATGGAAATCAATCCCGTAATAGTACATGACGCCGCGAACAAATGGGTGGAGGGGAAACCCTAGCCCGCAGACAAAATGAGGGAGAAATACCACCCTCTCATGGGGTTCCGGGGTGGGGACTATTTGTCCCGCCGTCGGAAGGCGATGGCCAATTTTCTTGGCTAGATACCCAGCTCCCCGAAGCTTTTTGATGTCCTTCTCCCGGACGGTAGAGGCCATCCACTTGCCTCCTGCTCCAGATACAGACATCTTCGAGAAGCCTTTTTGGGCAAAGAAGAGAAACACTTGGGCACTAGGGCTCGGGCGAAAAGGAATGGATGAATAGGGAAGGGCGTGGGTGAAAGGGAAGACTATCATCCCCTTATAAAGGCAGCAAATATCCTATGCCTCCCCACTTGCCCGCTAAAATCGCTTATTCCCCAAACACCACATTAGATGGCACGGTTGGGCTACCCACGTCTATATTGATGAGGATCCCGTGATAAGAGGACATGATCTCTGCTTCGACAAGACGTGCCGCTAAAACCGCTTCGTGATATGTGCGGTGGTCAGTTGTGAAAAACGGTTCGAATAATGACCTGACCATGGCGTGATGTCACGCCACAAAAAGATGTCAGAAGATTAGATTTGTGGAATATTAGACTCTCTACGGTGGAATGTGGAATTTGTTTTGCTGAGCCGGACATGATCCTTGTGTTCTAAATCTCTTATGGAGTATTCGAAGACGGAACCCGCCTTGCAATGCCGAAGACAATATGTGCGCCGGACTCATCGTCATTGAAGCCTGGTTCAGGGGCTACTGAGGGAGTCCTGGATTAAGGGGTCCTCGGACAGTCGGACTGTTGGACTATGAAGATACAAGATTAAAGACTTCGTCCCGTGTCCGGATGGGACTCTCCTTGGCGTGGAAGGCAAGCTTGGATATTCGGATGTGTAGATTTTCTTCTCTGTAACCGACTCTGCGTAACCCTAGCCCCCTCCGGTGTCTATATAAACCGGAGGGTTTAGTCCGTAGGAGAACAACAATCATAATCATAGGCTAGATTCTAAGGTTTAGCCTCTACGATCTCATGGTAGATCAACTCTTGTAATACTCGTATCATCAAGATCAATCAAGCAGGAAGTAGGGTATTACCTCAATCGAGAGGGCCCGAACCTGGGTAAAACATTGTGTCCCCTGCCTCCTGTTACCATTAGCCTTAGACGCACAGTTCGGGACCCCCTACCCGAGATCCGCCGGTTTTGACACCGACACGCTGGAGCTCGAGCGAGGGGGAAGGGATGAGCAGAGGAAGAAGAAGGCATGGGTGAAAAAGGGGAGTCCTTATCTCCTTATAAAGACAGCAGGGATCCTGCGCCTCCCCACTTGCCCGTTAAACTCACTTATTCCCCAAGCGCCGCGTTGATGGCGCGGTTGGGTTACCCACACCCTTATTGATGAGAATCCCGAGATAAGAGGACACAATCTCTGCTTCGACAAGACGTACCAATAAAACCGCCTCGCAATATGCGCAGAAGCAGGTTGAGAAAAATGGTTCGCATAATGACCGGGCCGTGGCGTGATGTCACACCATGGAAAATTGTCAGCAAATTAGATTTGTGGAATATTGTACTCGCTACGGTGGTACGTGGAATTTGTTTTTGTAGAGCCAGACACAATTCAAGTGTTCAAAATCTACCTTGGTGTATTCGGAGAAGGAACCTGCCTTGCAATGCCGAAAACAATCTGCGCGCCAGACTCATCGTCATTGAAGCCTGGTTCAGGGGCTACAGAGGGAGTCCTAGATTAGGGGGTCCTCGGACAGCCGGACTATGTACTTGTGCCGGACTGTTGGACTATGAAGATACAAGATTGAATACTTTGTCCCGTGTCCGGGTGGGACTCTCCTTTGCATGGAAGGCAAGCTTGGTAATTTGGATATGTAGATCTCCTTCTCTGTAACCGACTCTGTGTAACCATAGCCCCCTCCGGTGTCTATATAAACCGGAGGGTTTAGCCCGTAGGACAAGAACAATCATAATCATAGGCTAGCTTCTAGGGTTTAGCCTCTACGATCTCGTGGTAGATCAACTCTTGTAATACTCATATCATCAAGGTCAATCAAGCAGGAAGTAGGGTATTACCTCCATTGAGAGGGCCCAAACCTGGGTAAACATTGTGTCCCCTGCCTCCTGTTACCATTAGCCATAGACACACAGTTCGGGCCCCCTACCCGAGATCCACCGGTTTTGACACCGACAGTCGTTCTTCATCGCCGTCGGCGGAAGTACTCGGCGGACGGACTGGGCCAACACATGCCACAATAGAGAGTGAACAAAAATACTTATAATTGTACACTTATTGCTATGTACATGTATTTGTATGACCAAAAATACTTTGTCATGTATGAATTTGGTGTTGTGTTAGTGAGCTAATTTTTTTATTAAATACACAGTGGGATTTTATTACTACTACGTGTTATGTGGTATGTGGTATGTGGTATGGTGTATGTGCTATTTGATTAGAATTGTAACATTCATTTTATGATAGATGGATAAAGGTAAATCTGGGAAAGCAAATTGGGATCCTGTTGCCCATAAAATTTACTTGACATTTGTGTTGAAGAAGTGAATGCAAATAACTGTTTTGATGGACATTTGAGCCCAATTGGGTATGAAAATATGATAAGAAAGTTTAATGAGCGGACAAACAAAAATTATGTTCGCAAGCAGTTCAAGAATAGGTAGGATTTACTTAAAAAGAGTACATCTGTTGGAAGATGTTGAACCAAAAGGCATATGGCATTGGAATAGATCTTGTTACTAGGAGCATTGCGGCTACCGATGAATGGTGGGTGAATGAGATACAGGTACTGAAGCATTCATATTACTTTTACTTGTTACTTTGCCATCCCGTTTCTTTATTAATTTATTTGTGTGATATTTTTGAACAGGAATGAGATTGCCGCCAAGTTTCAATATGCTCCATTAGTTGATGAGCAAAGAATGAGTTTTATATTTGATGATCATAGTGTGACGAATGCATATGCAAGGGTCGCAACTCGCTCATCTCAAGTTGATGCCTCTCAAATTAACATTGAAGAGTATAATGAGGACGGCTAAGGATGTGAGTTAGATGTTAACCAAGTTACACCCACCAATGTTTCATCTAAAGGTCGAAAGAAGAGATCATGTCCTTATTCACCGAGTCCCAAGATGCTCCAATAGGCGGCAAAAGATAGTGACGAGAAAATTGTATTTAACCGTATGGTTGACCTTTGGGAGAGGAGGGAGATTAGCCGCAATTCGGCGACGTCTCAAACAAATGTGGATCATGTGAGAGATGAGATAAAAGAGATGACGACCATGGTGGTGAATGATGGAGGTCGGCCTGGAAGTGATGTGTATTTCTATGCTCTACAGCTGTTTATGAAGAAGGAACATCGTGACGTATTCAGTGCCCTCAATGATGAGACTGCTAGTGTGAGGCTTGAATGGATCAAGAGGACATTGGATCTCTTTATGGAAAAACATAAGAACTTCTGTGATGTTATTTTCTTTGAACAAAATTACTTGCTATCGACTTGTACTATCGTGAACCTATGTTTTTTTTGGAACCTCTTATTTGCACTCAAATTGTAATATGGATAAACTGGATTATTTATCATCAATTCGTATGCATCGTGGATCTTTTTTCTACTCGTTTTTAATGTCATGTATCGTGTTTGATGGCTCAAATTATTTTGTTTTGTTGTGTACCAAATTATAATACATCTATATTGTGTTCTTTATGTGACAGATGGATATCTCTATTGAGGATGAAGATGAAGAATTAGATTTCTGCATTCTTGCAATGGCACATTATCTTCAAAACAAAGAGAGGCTGCCCTATGCACCTAGAAGAGCACCAATGATGAAGGGGTTGCAATGGGTGCAAGACAAATAGATGAATCCAAAAGCATTCTACTCAATGTTTAGGATGCGGAGGTTAATGTTTTTGCCCATTTCATGACATGCTAGTTGAGAAATGTGGTTTAAGTTCAACTTGCAACATGTCAAGTAAAGAAGCATTAGCACTATTTTTATGGACTTTGGGACATGCCAGACTACCGACAATATTGTAGATTGATTTGAACCTAGTCGTTCTACCATTAACAAAAAATGTAAAGAGGTTTTAAGGTGTGTATATCGTATGGCTCATGATTACCTACAACCCAGAGATGAAACTTTCACTCAAGTTCATGACTCGCTTAAAAAACCAAGATTTTGGTCTCACTTCAAGGATGCCATTGGGGCCATAGATGGAACACACATACCTTGTATTGTGCCTGAAAAAGAGCAGCCCAAATATCACAACAGAAAAGGTGTCACCACTCAGAATGTCATGGCAATATGTGATTTTGATATGAGGTTCATTTTTGTTGTTGCTGGATGGCCTGGATCTGTTCATGACACTCGTGTATGGGCTGATGCACGAGCTGAATATCCCAGTTTCCCACACCCTCCGAATGGTAATGACTCGTACATGCATTTTTTTACACTAGCATTTTGCTTTAAATTACCGCTCTTCATTGTATTTTTGTTCCCTGTATAGGAAAATACTATCTTGTTGACTCAGGCTATCCAAACAGAGATGGCTATCTAGCACGGACAATGGTATCATGTACCTGATTTGCAACAAGTACCTCCACGAGGGAGAAATGAGACCTTTAATTATCTGCATTCCTCACTACAAAACGTCATCGAAATAACTTTTGGTGTTCTCAAGATGAAAGGGCGAATCCTTCTTGGCATTAGGCATTACAAAGTTGAAACACAAATAATGATAATTACTGCATGTACTTGTCTCCATAACTATATCCATGATAGCAAACTACCTGATGAGCATTTTGACATGGTTGAGAATGGATCCTATGTTCACGAGGAGAGCGCTTCTCATCAATTTGCACCCTATGATGAAGGCAATATGGGTAGCGTATGAGATGCTATTGCTGCGAGTGTCTTTCCTTGATGAGTAGCTGTATTATGTATGCTATTGTTGGGAGAACCATGTAATATTTAGAATATCTATCTTTCTTCTAAAGTACTACCGACATTGATTTGTTTCCGTATGTGCGACAATGATCTTCCTTATGTGGACTTGTTACAATTTAGCGTTGTTTAAAAATAAATTTTATGTTCGTATGTGCGGCTAAACACTACAAAATAACCCAATTATTATTTCAACAAAACAGAATTTAGGGGGTATTACAAACTTTTCATTGGGTATATAGAAAATAAGCTAAAGGGACAAAGTCTAAAAAGAACTGGATGGCTTATCCTCATTGGGATTATTTCCACAGCGGCTTGTCAGGGGCTTATTTCCATAGTGGCTTCTACATAAGCCAGAGGTGAAAAGAACTGCCCCTTCGAGCAAGTATACAATAGAGTGACATAAATAGGCTATAAGGAATAGAATAATATATATGTGCTTATTAGTTGGAGGAAAGAGAAGAGGAGAGAGAAGAGAAGTGGACTCTTGGTTAGTAGAGCCAGCTGCAACACGAGACCCAAGATACTTTGTGAGGATGTAAGGTGGGCCAACTATTGATAAACTAGTACGCATTTAAAACTAATTATTGTACATGCCGGCTAAGAGGTTGGCTATATATGACATGCCAACTTCTTATAGCCGACCATTGGCTGTATTATTAACCATGCTCTTAGTGAGGTAGCTAGTATATTATAGACTAGCTAGTATCATACTCCATCCTTTCTGGTTTATAGGGCTCAATTAAAAAATCTCACCAACCAAGGTAGATGGTGAGTGGTGGAATACTTTTTGTAGTTTGCAAAAACACCCAATTAATGCTTTTGTTTTCGTCAAAAAATTATGTTTACCAATGTATTAATTGCAATACATGCATGCGTAAAGTACATGCATTTGTCAATTTTCTCTTAATACTTGCATGCTATGATTTCATGCACCTTGGAATCTGAACATGTGATGGGGAACAACTAAATTGTGCCTTATAAAATGGAAAAACTAAAATTTTGAGATAAGATAAACCGGAAAGGAGGGAGTATATATGAATGATACTAGTATATAATCGGTAATACCCTCGTAATGTGTGCATGCATAGTATCATAAGCTACTATCGTAGGTTACCTTATTAATTGCCATGCATGACACAAAGTAGTACAACATTTAATATGATACGGTATCATGATATGATACCACACCCTCTCTTTCCTCATTTAAGTTTGTGCCACATCATCCAAAAAGACTAGTTGTCCTGCATGATACCGCTTGATACTCCCATATTAGGACCAGCCTTAGGGTGGCCATAGTGGGGATATCATAGCCGGTATCATGCACACGGGAATAGCAAATATGATGATTGTGACATCCCAAATTTTCTATTTGGAATGTTATACATAGGTCATCATATGCATATCATATTTTAATTGCATTTTGGTTGATCCTAGAAATTCTAAGAAACTCAAGGACCCACGGAGAGAGTTGGGGATTTCATTTATATTCATATTTGAATTTTCTCAAATATTGAAAAGAGGATCATCTTGATTTTAATTATTTTTCTCTCCAAAAATATTTCCAATATACAAATAAAAGAGAGAGATAAAATGGCTTCTCCAAAATAAAAGAAATATTGGAGGAAAAATGTTAAAATCAAATAAATATTTTATTTGGATTTTTATTGATATTTTATTTGAATTAGAAAAATATGCATTTTTCAAAATTGCATTTTTAGGCTAGAAACATGTTCACTTTGTTCTAAATATTATATTTAGACGGTGAAAATTGTTTTTGGCATTTTTAGAAGAAAAAAAATATATTTTATTAGGATTTATTCTATTTTGGCGCAATTTTTTTTTAAATCTTCCTGGACTGCACTGGGCCAAGGGCCCACCCAGCCCAGTTTCGCCGCCGCCTTCCCCCGCTCGCCCGTGTGCCGCCGCCGGACTCGAAAGGAGTTCGAGCCACACCCAACGCCGCTGACCCCCTTCCCAAGTCGGACCCTGCCGCCGCCTCTCCCCCCTTTAAATACCTCCCTGAGGCCCCCCTTGGACCCCGAGCCGCCCCGCCGCCTGCGCTGCACACTGCCGCCTACCTCGCCGCCCCGCGTCGCCCGCGGCCCGCTGCTTGGCCACACCACCCGCGCCACCCCGCCGTCGCCCGCGCAGCCGTACCGCCTCGCCGAAAAGCCGCCGGAGCCGCGCCGGACTTCACGGATCTCACCGTCGGTTTTTTTTCGGTTTAGGTATAAGAAATCACCCGGTTTTTTTATAAACCCTAGATCTGTTTTTTAATAGATCGGTTCTGTTTTTCGTCGGTTTTTTTATTTAGCGGATGTTTGTCCGTTCGTTTGTTTTAACGAACGCCATTCACCGGTCAGGTTCAGATAGCGAACGTTTGTTTGTTAGTCTGTTCGCCTCATTTTATTTTCCATGGTTTATCTGCGAATATTTTCGATAGTGATTTCTGCTCTGATCTTTGAACTAGTATAACTTCTTGCTCGCTTATCCAAATTTGATGAAACCAGCGCCTAAATCTTCGTCTCGAAGCCCTCTTTCTGTTGAACCAACTTGAACATGATTTTGGTACTGTAAAATTTGAATTTAGTCCAGATTAGTAAACGGATCTTGTTTCTTTCGTATCTCGAGTTTCGTTGCTCCGTTTAAGTTGATTCCTTTTGCAAATTGAAGCTCTTCAGTTGAACTTTCTATTTGGATCTTCTTATTTGAGTTTTGCCCACGCTTCTTTGTTTGAGTGCTTATGTATGCTATCGTTTGTTTGCGATAGAATTCCCAGAGTGCGAAGCGTGCTACTACGATTCTCTAGGTTTTGCAGATCGTTAGCAAGGCAAGTAACACTATGATCATACCCTTTATTACCCAGTTTTTATGCATTAGTTCAAATCCTCAAACATTGCATGATTAGGATGTGAATAACATGTGGGTTTGGGAACTAGATGATGAGTTAGAACCTATTTCCCTTTTATTATCAAACCTTTGGGAGTTACTTCTATGTTATGCTCAGGTTTCTATGCTATGCTCGTAGACGTGGGTTGGTTGAGTGTATGCATGACATATGTGAGAGTTGTTAATTAATGGTTAACTTAAGCTGGCTACTTAAATACTCATCTGGGTGGATTGGTTGCGGGCACCTGGAGAATCGAGCGTTGTCCTAGGTTATCCCAGAGTACCCATGTGATCGTCCTACAGTTTGCCACCCAGGCTCAAAGGGATCATAAGATTATTCATGCTAGAAACTTCCGTCTGCAGCCACAAACTATTATGGGCTCTAGCATAGTTGAGTAGGTTGCATGACCTCTTTCAGTGGTGGGCTAGCAGAAGGGGGAAAGAAGGTGTAACTGTCCATCCAGAGTAAAGAGTTAATGTTTCTGAAAGACTGTGTCTCGGTCATCCGTTTCTCAAACACCATGTAGTGTGAGAAATCTAACGGAGGAGATCGAGTCTTGGGGGAAAAAGTGCGCAAACCTCTGCAGAGTCTAAAAACTAATCATGGTTAGCCGTGTCCCCGGTTATGGACATCTTGAGTATCTGGTTCTTGGATTGTCATGTTGATCTCATCACTCTAAATTAATTTGTTGGGTTAACTGATATTGTTTAATTGGGATTGAATTGGGGGAACCTTCTCAATGTTTAACAACCACCATGATAGTTAAATAAAATGTATTCCTTTGTTGTAGGGAGAAATTGGCTTTATGCAAAACATTAACCATAGAGCTTTCCACCAGCCACATATGCATGTAGTGATATCATTTATTCTGTTCATTAGTCTTTTGTGTTACATTGCCAGCATATTCCATGTGCTGACCCGTTTCAGGCTGCAACATATCATGTTGCAGACTTTTCAGACGACAGGTAAAGGTGCGATAGGTCGTTGTCATTCACTCAGCTATGCCGTTGGAGTTCATGGACTCACTTTATCTTCCAAGCCTTCCGTTGTTATCTTATTTAGATGTCCTTAAGCCATATTTTTGTAATAAGTTCTCTTTTGAGACATTTCGATGTAATAAGTGTCTGACCGAGACTCTGTTATAAATCCTCGAGTACTGTGCGTGTCAGCATTACCAATCCAGGGATGACACTGATGCACAGAGACTTGACCGTTTGAGGTCTGGTCGCTACAAGTTGGTATCAGAGCACATGCTGACTGTAGGACACGACCATTAAGTTAAACCATAGGTCACTCTTCTCTACTCATTTCTGACTCCTCTCCCTTTTCCACTCTATAGGATGGCAGACTCAAGGAACAAGTTTACACAACCGGATGAAGACACTCCTTTTGGACGACACTTGAAGGAAGTTACTAGGTACCTGAACATCGGAATACCAAGCTTCACCGGGACCTACATCCCCACTTTACTAGAAGAGGAGTGTTGGATGATTCGAGTTCAAGTTCCAGGAAGTACATTCATGCCAGTTCCTGAGCCCATGGAGTTTTCCTTTGACGCACCAACCTGGAGCCTAGGAAAGAGCATGGTAGCCCACATCGCCATGGGACACATCGGAGAAGTTTATCACAAGGATCTTAAGGACACTATCCACTAGATATGTGGGCGCCGAGATGAGCAATGGGAGATGATCAGCACCAGGAGGGGCAGGTCCATTGCAGCTTTCATCCAGGAGTTAAACCAGCACATTCGTCGCCAGGAGAACCAGATGTCCACAAGCATGATAGATCTGATGAAGGCAATGACCAGGATTACGGAGCTGGAGGAGGAACTCAAGTCTACACGCGAGGAATACGAGGAGGAAATGACGATACTAGTGGAGAAGAATGATGACCTAACGAGGAAGCTAGGATTATCCATGGGAGACCCTGCGCTAGGAGATGACGACCATTCCAAGGACATTCCTTTGGAGGACTACATCATCATCGGTGACACCGATTCTGACCCCGACGATAGCGATGATGACTATGTTGATGAAGCTGGAGCAGATATCATGGATCTTCCACCAATCAAAACTTCTAGTCGACCACCATATTATTAGTAGTATTCCCCCATGTATATAGAATAGTCCGAGCAGTTTTGTAATGATAGTTAGATCGAGTGTATGCCCTTGTTTGAATTGATTGGTGTGATATGATTGTGTTTGTATCATGAGCATATGGGTAGTGTTTTCCTTTTAGACCTCATTCTATTCTGTTTTCTCATCTTTTCTAAACACATCAGATGCCTCCGAGACATGACAATGGATTTGCTTTCCCACCGGAGCTCACTTAGTTGATCTAGCAGCAGAATACCTTGATGCAGCTACTAGTTCAGAATTAGAACCAAGGCAACAACAACAACCCACCACCACCACCACCACCTGTTGATCATTTATCCTGTTTCCTAAGGCTGAATCCACCGGTGTTATCTAGTAGCACCGAGCCGATTGTTGCAGATGATTGGCTCCGCAAGATTGGAAGAGAGCTGACCACTGTAGGATGCACAGATGCAGAGAAAGTGCATTTTGCCGCACATCAGCTTGATGGACCCGCAGCATCATGGTGGGAGAATTTCACAGGCACTTACCCCATTGACACTATTACATGGGATCAGTTTCAGTAGGCTTTCCGCACTGCCCATGTTTTAGTAGGAGCTATGAACATGAAGAAGCGCGAGTTTCGCAACTTGCGCCAAGGAGGACGCACAGTGGGCCAGTATATGGATGAGTTTAGTAAGTTAGCACGTTATGCCCCTGATGACGTAGCTTCAGATGGTGCCAAGCAGGAGAAGTTTCTGGAAGGACTGAATGATGAGCTGAGCATGTAGTTGATGGTGGCAACATTCAACAACTACCTGGAGTTGGTAGACAAAGCTCTTATGATTGAAGGGAAGCAGCAACAGATAGAGAGCCGCAAGAGGAAGTATGGACAATGGAAGTACAATTCAGGACCTCAGCAGAGACCTCGTTTTACCCCGAACTCAGGAGGACACATTCACTATAACCATGGAGGCCATAATTCCAATGGAGGAAGTTTGCATAACCATAGTGGCCCCAAGAATGAGAATGGAAATGGAGGAAGCAGCAGCCAGAACCGTTCCAACCTAGCAATGCCCGCCAAGAAGGATCTAAGTCACATTACTTGTTTCATGTGCGGGAAGAATGGACATTACAACACCGAGTGTTCTGAAGCAAAGAATGGAAATGGCAATCGAAGCTCTGGGAAGAAGCCCAACCGTTTCAACAGGGGACAAGTGAACAACGTTAGCGTGGAGGAGGTTGAACAACATCCAGATGCAGTTATAGGTAAGTTTTTGGTTAAGTCATTCACTGCAATCATTCTTTTTGATACTGGTGCATCGCATTCATACATATCAAGGGGATTTGTGGATAAGTATAGGTTGCCCACCAAAGTTCTTAGGACACCTATGTTAGTAAGCTCGCCAGGAGCGGAGCATATGGCAAGCCAAGGATGTTTTCAGATGCCATTGACCATAGGTAGGCATGTTTTCCCCTCAGATCTGATAACTCTGGAGTCGCAAGGATTGGATGTGATATTGGGTATGGATTGGTTATCAATGTATGGAGGAAACATCGATTGCGCCAATAAGTCAATTATGATCACCACCCCAGAAGGAAGAAGGATTAAGTATGTATCCCAACATATGCTGAAGAGGACTCAAGTGAATTCCTTATCATGAGTTGTACAGGAGGAAGTACCAGTGGTGAAGGATTACCCCAACGTATTTCCGGAGGAGTTGCTAGGCATGCCATCGGATAGAGACATTGAGTTTTTGATTGAGCTTTTGCCAGGCACCGGGCCAATATCAAAGAGACCGTATCGGATGCCCGCAAAGGATTTCGAGGAAATTAAGAAGCAGAATAAGGAGTTACTGGATAAAGGTTACATTTGACCAAGTTCATCACCTTGGGGAGCCCCAATACTTCTAGTGGAGAAGAAGGATGGATCATTAAGGATGGTTGTTGATTATCGTGCATTGAATGAAGTGACGATCAATAACAAGTACCCATTGCTGATGATCAACGATTTGTTTGACCAGTTGCAAGGAGCTAAAGTATTTTCCAAAATCAATCTGTGATCAGGATACCACCACCTGTAGATCCGAGAGCAGGGTATCCCTAAGACAGCTTTTACCACAAGGTACGGACTATATGAGTATACCGTTATGTCATTTGGTCTGACTAATGCGCCTGCCTATTTAATGAACATGATTAACAAGGTGTTTATGGAGTTTTTGGATAAGTTCGTCGTGGTGTTCATTGATGATATATTGGTCTACTCGAAGAACGAAGAGGAGCATAAGGAACATTTGCATTTGGTTCTTGAGAAGCTCAGCGAACACCAGTTATATGCCAAGTTCAGCAAATGTGAGTTTTGGCTAAAGGAAGTTGGATTTCTTGGACATGTTATATCTGGAGAAGGAATAGCAGTAGACCCTACCAAGGTTGTTTCTGTGACTAAATGGGTGGCACCCACATCAGTTGGAGAGATCAGGAGTTTTCTCAGACTCATAGGATATTATCTTAGGTTCATTGAGAATTTCTCCAGGATTGCAAAGCCCATGACAGAGTTGTTGAAGAAGGACACCAAGTTCAAATGGACTGAGGAGTGTGAAGCCAGTTTTCAGGAATTGAAGAAACGTTTCGTTACAGCCCTAGTGCTGATTCTTCCAGATCAACGAAAGGATTATCAAGTGTATTGCGACGCTTCACGTCGAGGGCTTGGAGCAGTGCTTATGCAAGAAGGAAGAGTTGTTTCATATGCCTCACGACAGCTTAAACCCCATGATCTGAATTATGCTACACATGATTTGGAGTTAGCAGCCGTAGTGCATGCATTGAAGACATGGAGACATTTTCTCATCGGAAACCGTTGTGAGGTATACACGGATCACAAGAGTTTGAAATATATCTTCACACAGAAGGAGTTGAATCTTAGGCAAAGAAGATGGTTGGAGCTCATTAAGGATTATGATATGAAGTTGCATTATCATCCCGGAAAGGCTAATGTAGTAGCCGATGCGTTGAATCGCAAGAGTTATGTCAATAAGCTCATGACCAGAGGATTACCCAAGGAGTTAGGAAAGGATCTTTGCGAGCTATGTTTGGAAATAGTTCCGAGAGATTATGTAGCAGCATTGGAAATTCAGTCTACTTTGATGGGTAAGATCAGAGAAGCCCAGAAGACGGACAAGCAGATTGCTGAGATAAAGGAAAGGATGAGTAAAGGAAAGGCTAAAGGATTTCGTGAGGATGAGCATGACACTTTATGGTTTGAGGATCGCGTATATGTGCCTAATGACCCCGAGATTAGGAAGTTGATTCTACAGGAGGCCCATGATTCGCCGTATTAGATTCACCCAGGAAACACTAAGATGTATCTGGATTTGAAGGAAAGTTTCTGGTGGATAGGAATGAAGAAGCATATTGCCGAGTATGTAGCAGTATGTGATGTATGTAAGAGAGTTAAGGCAGAGCATCAGAAGCCAACAGGATTGCTACAGCCATTGTCGATACCCGAATGGAAGTGGGACAAGCTTCGCATGGATTTTATCACTGGATTGACCAGGACTCGTTCAGGCTATGACTCTATATGGGTTGTAGTCGATCGATTGACGAAAGGAGCTCACTTCATTCCAGTGAAGACCACTTATACAAGTGCTAAGTTGGCAAAGATATACATGACCGGGATCGTATGTTTGCATGGAGTTCCGAGGACCACTGCATCAGACATAGGAACCCAGTTTACCTCAAAGTTCTGGAATTAGTTGCATGAGACTTTGAGTACTAGGCTAGAGTTCAGTACAACCTTTCACCCACAGACAGATGGACAGACTGAGAGAGTCAATCAGATTCTGGAGGACAAGTTGAGAGCTTTTGCGCTAGATTATGGATCTAGTTGGGACAACAAGTTGCCGTATGCAGAGTTCTCTTATAACAACAGTTATCAAGCCAGTTTGAAGATGGCCCTTTCGAAGCTTTGTATGGAAGGAGGTGCATGACACCGTTATTGTGGGATCAAGTTGGAGACCGTCAGTTGTTCGGATCAGATTTGATTAAAGAGTCTGTAGAGAAGGTTAAGCTGATTCGCTATAGACTCAAGGTATCCCAGTCCAGTGAGAAGATTTATGCTGATTCTAAATGCAAGGAGACAGTTTACAAAGTCGGAGACAGAGTATACCTGTGTGTGTCACCACTTCAAGGAGTTAAGCATTTTGGAGTTAAGGGAAAGCTAGCACCATGTTTTGTGGGACCATACAAAGTTTTGGAACGTATGGGAGAAGTTGCTTACAAGTTGGAATTGCCAGAGGGATTGTCAGGAGTTCACGATGTGTTTCATGTTTCCCAGTTGAAGAAGTGCCACGTAGAGATGGCCGATATTCCTCTAAGAGATACAGTGCCACTGGAAGCGATTCAGCTGGATAGTGATTTGACCTACGAGGAGAAACCAGTGAAGATTCTCGAGTTTGCCAGCCGAGTCATACGCAACAAGGTTATCAAGTTTTGCAAAGTTCAGTGGAGCCACCGTACCGAGGATGAAGCCACCTTGGAACGAGAGGAAGACCTATGGAAGGACCACCCACACCTATTTTCTAGCCAACCCGAATCTCGAGGGCGAGATTCATCTTAAGGGGGGTAGGTTTGTAACATCCCAATTTTTTGATTTGGAATGTTATACATAGGTCATCATATGCATATCATATTTTAATTGCATTTTGGTTGATCCAAGAAATTCTAAGCAACTCAAGGACCCACGGAGAGAGTTGGGGATTTCATTTATTTTCATATTAGAATTTTCTCAAATGTTGAAAAGAGGATCATCTTGATTTTAATTATTTTTCTCTCCAAAAATATTTCCAATATACAAATAAAAGAGAGGACATAAAATGACTTCTCCAAAATAAAAGAAATATTGGAGAAAAAATGTTAAAATCAAATAAATATTTCATTTGGATTTTTTATTGCTATTTTATTTGAATTAGAAAATATGCATTTTTAAAAATTGCATTTTTAGGCCAGATAAATGTTCACTTTGTTCTAAATATTTTATTTAGACGGTGAAAAATGTTTTTGGCATTTTTAGAATTTTTCTTATATTTTATTAGGAGTTTTGGCGGAATTATTTAAAAAATCTTCTTGGACCGCACTTGGCCAAGGGCCCAGCCGGCCCAGCTTCGCCGCCGTCTTCCCTCGCTCGCTCGCGTGCCGCCGCCGGACTCGGAGGGAGTGCGAGCCCCGCCTGACACTGCCGACCCCCTCCCCAAGTCGGACCCCGCCGCCACCTCTCTCCCCCATTTGAATACCTCCCCGAGGCCCCCCCTGGACCCCGAGCCGCCCCGCCGCCTGCACCACACACCGCCGCCTACCTCGCCGCCCCGCGCCGCCCGCCGCTGCGCCGCACCACATGCGCCACCCCGCCGATGCCCGCGCAGCCGTCCCGCCTCGCCGGAAAGCCGCCGGAGCCAGGCCGGACTTCCCGGATCTCGCCGCCGATTTTTTTGGGGTTTAGGTATAAGAAACCGCCTGGTTTTTTTATAAACCCAAGATCTGTTTTTTAATAGATCGGTTCGGTTTTTCGTCGGTTTATTTTTTTATTAGACGTTCGTCCGTTCGTTCGTTTTAACGAACGTCGTTCACCCTTTAGGTTCAAACAGCGAACGTTCGTTCGTTAGTCTGTTCGCCTCGTTTTATTTTCCAGGGTCTATCTGCGATTATTTTCGATCGCGATTTCTGCCATGATCTTCGATCTAGTATAACTTTTTGCTCGCTTATCCAAATTAGATGAAACCAACGCCTAAATCTTCCTCTAGAAGCCCTCTTTCTTTTTATCCAATGTGAACATGATTTTGGTACTGTAAAATTTTACTTTAGTCCAGATTAGAAAACGAATCTTGTTTCTTTCGTATCTCGAGTTTTGTTGCTCCGTTTGAGTTGATTCTTTTTTGCAAATTGAAGCTCTTCGGTTGAACTTTGTGTTTGGATCTTCTTGTTTGAGTTTTACCCGTGCTTCTTTGTTTGAGTGCTTATGTATGCTATTGTTTGTTTGTGATAGAATTCCCGGAGTGTGGAGCGTGCTACTACGTGTCTCTAGGTTTTGCAGATCGTCAGCAAGGCAAGTAACACTTTGATCATATCCCTTTATTACCTAGTTTTTATGCATTAGTTCCTGTCCTCAAACATTGCATGATTAGGATGTGAATAACATGTGGGTTTGGGATGTAGATGATGAGGTAGAACCTATTGCCCTTCTATTATCAAACCTTTGGGAGTTACTTCTACGTTATGCTCAGGTTGCTATGCTATGCTCGTAGACATGGATTGGTTGGGTGTATCCATGACATATGTGAGAGTTGTTAATTAATGGTTAACTTAAGGTGGCTACATAAATACACATCTGGGTGGATTGATTGCGGGCACCTGGAGAATCCACTATTGTCCTAGGTTATCCCGGAGTACCCGTGTGATCATCCTACGGTTCGCCACCCAGGCTCAAAGAGATCACAAGATTATTCATGCCAGAAACTTCTGTGTGCAGCCACAAGCTATTATGGGCTCTAGCATAGTCGACTAGGTTGCATGACCTCTTTCATTGGTGGGCTAGACGGATGTAGGGGAAAGTAGGTGTAACTGTCCATCCAGAGTAAAGAGTTAATGTTTCTGAAAGACTGTGTCTCGGTCATCCGTTTCTCAAACACCATGTAGTGCGAGAATCTAATGGAGGAGATCAAGTCTTGTGGGGAAAAGTGCGCAAACCTCTGCAGAGTGTACAAACTAATCATGGTTAGCCGTGTCTCGTGTTATGGACATCTTGAATATCTGATTCTTGGATTATCATGTTGATCTCATCATTCTAAATTAATAGGTTGGGTTCATTGATATTGTTTAATTGGGATTGAGTTGGGGGAACCTTCTCAATGTTTAACAACCACCACGATAGTTAAATGAAATTTATTCCTTTGTTGTAGGAAAAAATGGCTTTATGCAAAACATTAACCATAGAGCTTTCCACCAGCCACATATGCATGTAGTGATAGCATTTATTCTGTTCATTACTCTTTTGTGTTACATTGCCAGCATATTCCATGTGCTGGCCCGTTTCGGGCTACAACATATCATGTTGCATACTTTTCAGACGACGGGTAAAGGTGCGATAGGTCGTTGTCGTTCACTCAGCTATGCCGTTGGAGTTGATGGACTCGCTTTATCTTCCAAACCTTCCGCTGTTATCTTATTTAGATGGCCTTAAGCCATATTATTGTAATAAGTTATCTCTTGAGACATTTCGATGTAATAAGTGTGTGATTGAGACTCTATTATAAATCCTCGAGTACTATGCGTGTTAGCATTACCGATCCAGGGATGACACTGATGCATAGAGCCTTGACCGTTTAGGGTCTGGTCGCTACAATGATGTGGCAAAGAAATAGTAACATATGTAGATACCATAACATATATAATAAATGCTATATTACTTTGTGTCATGCATGGCCATATAATACAGTCATCTATGATATATACTACTCTATGATAATATATATGCACTATGAATGTACGTACGTAGTATCATACACTAGTATCATATGCATGATAATATATATATATAGTATATGATACTCCCCACTATATAAGGCTGGCCATAGTGGTGGTATCATAGCCGAAAATATCATGCACTCGGGAATGGCAAGAATGCTGATGTGGCAGAGAATTAAATATATAGAGAGAGGATGAGAGTAACATATAGGTAGATACCGTATCATGTTAAATGCGATGCTAATTTGTGTCATGCATGGCAATAAATATGATCTATAATACTATACTCTATGTATTATACTATGCGCTATAATTAATTAAAGGTAGTATCATACACTAGTATCATATATATATGCATGATACTACTGTATGACATTCTCCACTATGAGTAGCTTAAGTATATATAGCCTAACTAAAACACCCACATGTAGTTGTAGCAGGGTTTTTGACTTTAATTAATTATATGCACTAAAATGTAATGTAAGGTAAGTGCAAAAAATGACTTAAACATAGCAGACGACCTGAAATGGGCGGAACGATGTAGCTAGTAACTGACGATTTGTAGTCCGAAGTGTCGCAGCTCCTTTTGGAAACTATGATCCTTCTGTTGACACCAGATTTTGGCATGGTCAAAAACACAATTAAGATGGCCTCAAATGAAAAAGTGCTCAAAGTGAGAAAGTTCTGATATTTGGGTCATAGCCATCCGATCTCATCTCTAAGGCTGAAGTTGTGTTTGAAGTACTGAGATTTTCTATTTAGAACACTATTTGGATGATTACGCCCCCAAGATGGCCTCATATTGAAAAATGATCTACACGAATTGTCTTCATCTCGTCGAAAGGATTGATTTTCATATAAAAATTGTCCCAATCCGACTTCGTATGCCAAAGTTAGAGGCAACACTTTGCGGACCGGTCCTAAGTGAAAAAGTGACGCGAGGGACAAGACACCTACCTAGGTGGTGTCTGATGGGTCGCGTGCGTTATTCGGCCTTCGCCGGCTGAATGAAGCTTGCCGTGATGGAGACCTTGCCAGCGTGGAAAGCTTGCTAGGGTGGAGACCTTGCCGGCATGGAAAGCTTGCCGGCACAGAAAGTTCGCCGGCGTGGAAGCTTGCCGGTGTGCAAGCTTGCGGGGGTAGAAACCTTGCCTGGGTGGAAACCTTGCCGGGGTGAAAGCTTGCCGGGGTAGAAACCTAGCCAGTGTGGAAAGCTTGCCGGGGTGAAGGCTGTCAAAGTCAATCCGACGAGAAGTTAGAGATGGGCTCAAAAGGTTATTCAGATGACCTCGGATGAAAAAGTGTTATACACGGAAGTTGTGCGTATCATAGAAACAGTAAACTTTCTTTTTGGAGTCATCATCATCTGAGATAGTATACGGCCTGAATTGTTACAAGACTCGAACAGTTCAGAAAACTGCATAATTGAATCCGACCCACATTTAAAGATGGGACCTAAAAGTCATAAAGATGGACTTAAAAGGAGAAGTGGCCCGTGAAGTATAATGCAGATCATTGAGGCGGACAAGTTTGATGTTGAACTCGACTCTATCCGAGTTAGTATGTGATTTCTACGGCCCAGGCAAGAAGCAGGACAGAAGTGTGGGACAGATTCGGGCTGAATCCAAGTTGGACTAAAACTAGAACTGTAGGACGTGAATTGAAGTAATTTTCATGTAAGGAAATCTTAGATGAATCCTTTGCTTGTACGGGAAGATCGGCCGCCTCTTATATATATTAGGGGTGACGGCCGATTGGAACAACACACAATCAAACAAATCAATATACTACTTTTTCATCTATGTTTTATCTCTCCATCGTTTTTCTCTCTCGTTCTTCGTTGTTCCTCGAGTATGAGAGCTGCGAATCCCGAGGCTCTAGGGGCGAGCGAATCGGCCTAGGGAAACCCATTGCCGCCGCACTCCTTGATGGGGTCCTTCCCAGGTGTGCCGGGTTTTGGGTCTAAAAAGCACCCGCCGACTGTCCTGCTATCGCGCTGTCGGTCGGGTCTCCTCTGACGTGAGCTGCGGTGCATCACCCCCGGCGTCGAGGGTACACATGACGTGTTTGTGTGTCAGCACACTTTTTGGCAACTCCTCTGGGGACTGAAGATCAATCATCATTATCCACCATGTCCGATTTTCCCAAGCCATCTGAGCTAGACGCCGATAACATAATTAAGCCCAATCTTTATGAGATATTAGCCGATCATCGCCAAGTCTATGAGGAGTACAAGAAGGCGCGCGAGGAGAAGGACTTGTAGGAGTTCCTTGCAAAGTTCAAGAAGGATCACCAAGGCAACATCTCTCTGATTGAAGAAATCAAGTTCCCTGTTCTTCAAGCCGATCAGGTTAAACCCTCTGTGAGTACTACCTTTTCTCCTGAGTAGTGGGCTTAGATTTATTGTCATATTGCTCATGGTAAAAATCTGGTTTATCAAACTTTCATAGAAAATACTAATGCTCAGAAGAATATATCTCAATCATCTAGTGGTAATGGTGGTGTAGCTGCTAGTGTGCAAAACGCTAATCTGGCTTTACCTATTTCATCGGTGCCTCCCATGCTGATGACTTATTATCCTACCCAAACAAATCAGATTGTGGCTGCACCCATTAATCCTATTATGAGCATGCCAGGTTCGGTGGCAACACCAAACCAAATCCTACCTACAGGTACAACCACTCGGCCACTACCAAACTATGGTTTGGCATACATGCCACAGTTCCTACCTACAGCTAGTAGTCCTACTCCTCATATGCCACAGCAGCAAGCTTCATCGTCTACTACAGACGATGCCCTACCTAATTTGAGAGAGGAGATGTCTAAGATGCTTCGGGAGAATTTTGGAGTTGAGTTACCTCAGAACCCGATTTACCAAAAGCCGTACCCCGAGTACTTTGATGCCATCCAGTGCCCTCCGGGATATAAAATTCCAGATTTTGTTAAGTTTAACGGAGAAGGCACAAAAACCACATGGGAGCATGTTAGTCAATATTTAGCACAATTAGGTGAAGCGGGCTAGTTAAATGAATTGAAAGTGCGTTTGTTTCCTTTATCATTGACTGTTACTTCATTTTCATGGTTTTCTTCTTTACCACATGGTTCCATTAGGGTTTGGTTGCAGCTAGAGCATAAATTTCATGATCACTTTTATAACAGCGACAATGAACTCAAGTTGTCCCATCTAACATCGGTCAAACAAAAGCATGATGAATCGGTCTCCAATTACATCAAGAGATTTAGAGAAACAAAAAAACCAGTGTTATAGTTTGGTGATAACCGAAAGAGAGTTGGCAGACCTAGTGCTGAGTGGTTTGAGAACTCCAATTAGAGAAAAGCTAGAAGGCTATGAGTTCTTAAATATCAACCAAGTCTTACAAATGGCTTTAGATCAGGAAAGCTGAAGCAAAGATCTCAAAGAAGTGCATAGATACAAAGCCGACCGCCCAAAGATGAATATTGTTGAATATGATAGTGATCGCTCGAACGATGAGGGTGATATTTATGCTACTGAATTTGTTTGGCCATCTAAGGCCAAACCGTTTACTTGCAATGATTTAAAGCCGATTTATAAGAATCATGATGAAGAGCTGAAATTTACTTTCGACATTGCTAAGTGTGATAGAATATTTTATGCTTTATTGCAAGTGAAGATTATTAGAATATCGCATACTTTACCACCGTTTGAAGAGCTGAAATGACGTGCTTATTGCAAGTATCATATTTCTTTTTCTCATGCTACTAATGATTGTAATGTTTTTCGACGACAGATACAATCGGCCATTAATGACGGACGATTGAATTTCTCTGAGATGCAAGTTGATAAGCAGCCTTTCCCAATGAACACCATGGATTTGGAGGGGAAGAAGATGTTCATTCGGCCCAGCATAGCCGAATCAGCTAATAAGAATAATATTGTCATTGGCGAGCCCAGCAAAAATAAGGAGAGCGACAAGGTCTTTGGGGAGACAAGTTGTGCTTGACAAGCAACCCGATGGCAAGGAGATAATCAAGATCACCGTCAAGAATCTTACACTCGGGGGGCAACCGCAAGTGCAAGAGAACACTCATGTCAAATTTGTTAAGCCCAAGAGTCCAGAGGTTGGCAAGTGGAAGACGAATCAAGCTAAAGTGCAGCGCAAGAAAATCAAGCCAACTTTTCATATGTTGTTGTCCAAGTATGCCAATCAAGCGGCCGGTTCTGGCTCTAACCGGTCATCAAATTTGAAGCACCCAAGGTCACCTCCTCGGGAAGAATTTTAGCATCATGCAAGGCCATACGGGTCATGGGCACCGGGACCATGGATGGCACCCCCCTATGCGACATACTACACGGGAGGCTTCAATGGAGGATGGGGGCAGCCCCCAATGGCCCCTTATGCTTTTCATCTGGATTGGGCAGAACCAAGGAGGCCCTTTCATGAGAGGCTTTCTTATCCCACACGAGGCCATTTGAACAATGATGTCAATCGGCCGAGGCAAGATAATAAAAAAAGGGTCAGCGGGCAAGTCTGGCGTGCCAAATCACCAAGTGCTAAAATTTCAGAGCCTAGCAAGTAAAATGAGAAGAATACTAGTGGTGAAACTATTGTGATAGGCACGAAAGAATTAATAATCAAAGAGTTGATTGTTGTTGGTAATCCGGCTGATTCTAATAAAGATCTGGCTGCAGTCCAGCAAGGCCCCATGGCTAATAATCATGAAGCTAGCACAAGCAAGGCCAAGTCGAGGGATCCAAAATATACTTAGCCTAAGTGGTATCCTTCCGGTCTGACCAAGGCGCAAAAAAGGAGATTGCAGCGCATGAGTCATGAGAAGGAGGAACAAGAAGTAGAAAAGCTAAGGGATAAGTTATTCAATGAAAGTTGTCCCATGGTACCCCCAAAACAAGTGTGGAGGCCAAAGCAAAAGGAAAGTATAGCAGCTTCTGCATTGATCATAGCAACACGTACACCAACAACGGAGGACGATGCGGCTTCAATTACATCGTCCACTTTGCCTACTACTTCCTCTTCCTTGGAGATATTTCGGAGTCAGTGGACATGCTTGCGAAAGGAGATGAAATGCTTGATTATGAGTCTGCACCAGTTCATGAAGGTATGGATATTAATACGGTGTATTACTTACCCGCTGGATTTCATGCTATAAATCAAGAAAGAGAAGTAGCTCAGCTAGATTTTGGTCCTAAAAATGCTATATTCAAGAAGCCAAAAGAATCGGTGACGCACTTGAAGCCATTGTTCCTTAAGGGTCATATTACTGGATCGCCGGTTGCTAGAATGCTTGTCGATGGTGGTGCTGTGGTGAATCTTATGCCATATTCGGTCTTCAAGAAATTGGGTTTTCCTGATGAACAATTGATCAAGACCAATACGGTGCTTAATGGATTTGAAGGAAAATAAAAAACTGAAGCCAAAGGTGTGATGTATGTGGAACTTATAGTCGGAAGTAAAACTTTGGCTACTGCGTTCTTTGTTGCTGAGGTGCAAGGTAACTACAATGTCATACTATGCCGTGATTGGGTTCATGCAAACCAGTGCATGCCATCCACTATGCACCAGTTTTTGATCCAGTGGGTGGATGATGAAGTGGAGGTCATTCATGCGGATAATTCGCCTTGTGTTGCTTTGGCCAATGCATCAGTGGATTGGCAGCATCCTAATGCTACTTGCTTGACGGGGCGTGACTTATCAAAATTTGATTTTCTTAGCGCCACAAATAGTGGTTTCGTGCCTGTTTCTTTAGAGCCAGTTGGTGATAATCGGCTACAAGCTATGATGTATTTAAATGGATCCTAACTTAGAGTGGTTACAAAAGCGTCTTTTAGGATATCAGTCCAATGAGAACAATAGGTATGAGTCCATAGAAGAGTTAGATGATATGGATAGATTAGGACAAGGTTTTACATCGGCTGGTCCATTAGAGGAGATAGATATAGGAGATGGTTCAATTCCTAGGCCGACATTTGTAAATGCAAATTTTAGAGCCGATCATAAAGCTAAGTTGATCGAGCTGTTGAAAGAATATGTTTGTTGCTTTGCATGGGAATATCATGAGATGCCAGGTTTAAGCCGAGAGCTAGTGGAGTATCGGTTACTTATAAAGGCCGGTTATAGACCATACAAGCAATCGGCTAGAAAGTTTAATCCAAAAACATATGACCGGATCAAGGAAGGGATCGGTCGATTTCTTAAAGCTAATTTTATTAGACCTTGTAGGTATGCCGAGTGGATTTCTAATATTGTACCAGTAGAGAAGAAAGGCTCCGACAAGTTGAGGGTGTGCATTGATTTCAGAGATTTGAATAGAGCTACACCTAAAGATGAGTATCCCATGCCAATAGCCGATATGCTTATTAATGATGCTTTTGGACATAAGGTCATTAGCTTTTTGATGGTAATGCGGGGTATAATCAGATTTTTATGGCCGACGAGGACATGTCCAAAACGGCTTTTTGATGCCCCAGTTTCCTTGGTTTATTTGTGTGGACGGTGATGGCCTTTGGGTTAAAGAATGCCGGCGCCCCGTATCAAAGGACTATGAATTTAATTTTTCATGATTTACTTGGTGTTATACTTGAGGTCTATATTGATGATATTGATGATATTTATGATATTGTTGAGCTTGTTGTCAAATCAGATGCTTTTGAATCTCACTTAGCCGATTTTCGTTTGGCTTTTGAAAGAATGAAGAAATATGGGCTGAAAATGAATCCTTTGAAGTGTGCCTTTGGTGTATCGGCTGGGAAGTTTCTGGGTTTCATTATTTATAAAGATGGCATAGAGATTGATCCCAAAAATATAGAGGCCATACAGAAAGTGGAGGCTCCAACATGCAAGAGAGATATGCAAAAGTTCCTTGGCAAGGTCAATTATTTGAGAAGGTTCATATCTAATCTGTCAGGTAAAGTTGATGCATTTACTCCTATCCTTCGGTTAAAGAATGATGTTGATTTTACTGGGGGCAAAACAGCAAGAGGCATTTGATATGATTAAGAAATATTTGTGCACTCCTCCGTTTATGAAAGCGCCCAGGCATAGGGAGTCGTTTAGACTTTGCATTGCAGTGGAGGATGGTGTTATAGGTGTTGTTTTGACTCAAGAGACCGAAGGAAAGGAGCATGCTATTACTTATTTGAGCCGACGCTTATTAGACGCTGAGACAAGGTATACATTTATTGAGAAATTGTTCTTATGCTTATATTATGCTTGCACGAAATTGAGACATTATCTAGTGCCTAGTACTTGCATTATAGCTTGTCAAACCGATGTCGTCAAGTACATGTTGCATAGGCCAATTCTTAGTGGTAGAATTGGCAAGTGGGCTTATGCTTTAATTGAATATTATTTGTCTTATGAATCTTTGAAATCCATGAAAGGCCAAATTGTTGCAAATTTTTTGTTGAGCATCAGATTGATAACAAGCATGCTATTGAAATGAACCTTGTCTCGTTAGTACCATGGAGATTATATTTTGATGGTTCAGTTTGTAGCAATGGCCAAGGCATTGGTATTGTTTATATATCTCCCATGGTGCTGTTTTGGAAGCCTCATGCCACTTAAAATATTTTTGCACAAATAATCAAGCCGAATATGAAGCATTGTTATTCGGCTTAGAGATGTTTCTTGACATAGGTGCTACACATATATTGAGGCTTTTGGTGATTCATTATTAGTAGTGCAACAAATATCCAAAGTCTTTCAATGTTTTGACGAATCACTTAATGTTTATCTTGATAAATGTCTAGATATAATTTCTACTTCGGATTATTTTAGCATTGCTCGTATATCGTTGATCATGGCATGTTTCATATCTCTCAAAGGCCGATGTCTAGTCTTGCCAACATAGGGGAAGTCGAACCGGAGCCCACCGTTTCGGCCACTAATGAAATATTCAATGCAGGAGAAAATCAAGACTGGAGGAAACCCATCATTGATTATTTATGTGATCCTAGTAGAAGGGTGGACAGGGCTGTTCGGCGTGCTTTCAAATACACAATGAGAGACAGTAGTCTTTATCGCCGAACGGTTGATGATGTTCTTTTAAAGTGCTTGGACGAGGACCAAGCGAGAGTTGCTATGGGAGAGGTACATGAAGGCATTTGTGGCCCTCATCCGTCGGCTCCCAAGATGAAATGGCTACTGCGATGTGCTGGGTTTTATTGGCCGACTATGATTAATGATTGTTTCAGATATTATAAAGGGTGTGAATCTTGTCAAAAAATTGGTGATATTCAATTGGCTCCTGCTGCTATGTTACATCCTATTGTCAAGCCGTGGCCTTTCAGAGGATGGGGTTTAGACTTTATTGGAAAAATTCACCTGTCTTCCTCAAAAGGGCATCAGTTCGTGTTGGTGGCAACCGATTATTTCACTAAATGGTTTGAGGCAATACTTCTCAAGAACATGACACATACGGAGGTAATTCAATTCATAACCGAGCACATTATTCATAGATTCGGCATTCCTCAAACATTAACTATAGATCAAGGTTCATCTTTTATGTCACACCAAGTAAGAGAATTTGTCGAATCCTATGACATAAAGCTGCTCCATTCTTCTCCGTATTATGCCCAAGCCAATGGAAAAGCTAACTCTAGCAATAAAATATTGATCAAGCTCATCAAGAAGAAGATCAAGGATAATCCAAGGAGGTGGCATGAGCTATTGTCCGAAGCTTTATGGGCACACAGAATCTCAAGGCATGGTGCTACAACGGTAACTCCATATGAGCTTGTATATGGTCAAGAGGCCGTTTTACTAGTGGAAGTGAATTTGAATGCCTTGAGAATAGCTAAAGAAATGATTTATCGGCAATAGACTTTTATAACTTGATGATGGACAATATTGATGAGGTTGCCGATAAACATTTGGCTACATTGGAGGCCATAGAGAGAGACAAGTTGAGGGTGGCAAGAGCTTACAATAAGAGAGTCAAGTTGGAGAATTTTCAGGTTGCTGATCTCATCTGGAAAGTGATTCTACCGATTGGTTCAAGAAACAGAAAGTTCGGGAAGTGGTCTCCGAGTTGGGAAGGTCGTTTTAGGGTTACAAGAATAGTTCGCAAAAATTCTTATTTGGTGGAATCCATGCAAGGGGCACTATTACCTCGAGCTCTCAATGGCAAGTACTTGAAGAAATACCACCCAAGTGTGTGGCAAGAAGCCTAAGTAGGCAATGGCCGATATATGATTATCACCCTTAGCACAAACATGGCCGATATATACTTACCGTCCTAAGATGGCAAAATGGCCGATGGAGTGTTGACATTGTCCTTAGAACAAGTTATGTGCAAGTTATTTTTTGGCACATAGCTTTGCCAAAAAACAGGGGGGCATGTGTTGACACCAGATTTTGGCATGGTCAAAAACACAATTAAGATGACCTCAAATGAAAAAGTGCTCAAAGTGAGAAAATTTTGTATCTTAAAAAGGATAAACTTTGATATTTGGGTCATAGCCATCCGATCTCATCTCTAAGGCCGAAGTTGTGTTTGAAGTACTGAGATTTTGTATTTAGAACACTATTCGGCTGATTACGCCCCAAGATGGCCTCATATGGAAAAAATGACCTACACGAATTGTCTTCGTCTCGTCGAAATGATTGATTTTTATATAAAATTGTCCCAATCCGAGTTTGTAAGAAAAATTTAGAGGCAACACTTTACGGACCGGTCCTGAGTGAAAAAGTGACGCGAGGGACAAGACACCCACCTAGGTGGTGTCTGATGGGTCGCGTGAGTTATTCGGCCTTTGCCGGCTGAATGAAGCTTGCCGGTATGGAAACCTTGCCGGCATGGAAAGCTTGTCAGGGAAGAAAGTTTGCCGGTGTGGAAGCTTGCCGGGGTAGAAACCTTGTCGGGGTGGAAACCTTGCCGGGGTGAAAGCTTTCCGAGGTAGAAACTGTGACACTCCAAAAATTTTCATTTGGTTTTCAACAAAATTCCTTATTTGATTTGAAGGAGGCTATTTAAAATCTTTTAAAATAGACTCTCCCTCTCAAATATTTTCTCTTATGATAAAATCCTCTTGGGGTTGTCCTCAACCTTGATGGTTGGCTTTGAAGGTTCTTCATTGATGTTCACTCACCACATATTATTTTTGAAAGTTTTTCTTTTAAAAAGAAATCCTATGAGTTTTGGTCTATTCTTTTTATTTCCAACCATCCCCTTTTCACCATGTCTCATATTAAAAAAAAATCCCCAAAACACCTCCATCCACTTGGGGGGAAGCCTAGTAACCAATCCTAGCAAGTTCAGCTCATTTTTGATTTTTATTCCATTTATTTTTCTCCAAAAACTATTTCTGTTTTTATTTTTGGACCTTGGTTGTTTACAAAGGATGTACCAATCCCCTTTTGAGTTTTGATCTCAAACCAACTCCCCTGGATAGTCCTTAGCACCCACAACCTAGATCCATCAAGATCCACTCTTCCACAATTCAAAATTTTCAAGTTTCACTCACTGCAAGTTTGGACCAGATTCATCATTTTTGGTGAAATTCATATGTTCTCTTCTCCAAAAATTCTACCAAAAATCAGGCAACCCCCAGGTGCATTGAGAGGCCACCTCACCAAAGATCAGCTCCAGATAAATTGCCCACATGCCAAAATCATTTCATCGAACACCTTGCTTGCACTATTCTGTACAGGTTCAGAAAATTCAGTGTTTCAGTCGACAGTCAGTGTCGTTTTCTTCAGAGTCTTGGCGTCGATCTCACCAGTGCACCCTCTGGCGCCTTGCGCACTGCTTCTTCTTCTTATCCAGAGCACCGCACGCTCTCTTGGACAGGCGCAGGTGTCGGTGGCAGCGTGCCTCGCCGACGCCGGCAGCTTCTGCGGTAGCAGAGCCACCCGTGGCGACCAGCGGGAGCCAGCGCCAGCTTTCTGCGCCATCCAGCACCGCCCAAAGCACCCGAGGCCTCCACGTGGCCATCTACTTGCCAGCGCACGCCGCAGCACCGTCGCCGTGCCCTGGCGAGCACAGGGCACGCTCTCTGCCGCCGACGGGCCCACGAGGCGCCGTTCCGTTGAAACCGCAGGACAAGCCTAATTCAACCGAGTTTAAGGTTTGGATGAAACCAGTGGATCTCCACGTTGATGCCCAGCCGCCTAAACCACCCGTCCAGCCACTGCACCACCGTAATCGCCGCCGGAGTTATCCTGTTCACGGGAACCACCTCGGGCCGGCTATAAATAGCCATCCCGAGCTCGCCTTCGACCAGCACTACTCCCTCCACCTCACTAGAGCCCTGCCAAGACACCAGGAGGACCCCGAGGAGGCCTTCTTCTCCGTCTCCGACCGCCTCGTTCCGCCTCGGGCTCCAGCACGATCCACTCAGGTGAGGCCACCCCCGCCTCCCAAACCTTGTCAGTAGCCCTCTGGTGCACCCAGTGCTCTAACCCAAGCTGCAATTCCACCTCCGTAGCTCTCCCCGACGAGATCAAGCAACGCCCGAACCACCGTCCGCCGGAGTGGAGGCCGCCGTTGACGTGGTGCTCGCCGACGACCAACTCCACCGCCCACAGGTGCGGAAGGACCCAAGGAACCCGTAGGTACCACCCACTCTTCCTAACTCGCCGTGGATCGCCGCCGGCGACCACCGCAGCCTTCGGGCGCCAGCGCGCTCTGTTTTTCTCCCTCCAAATTTCAAACCTGACGAGTGGGACCCCCTCGTCAGTCTCTCTGTTTTATTCGAACTGTTTTCTCTGGAAAGTGCCTTCGGGAAAAATACGCTTTCAGTCTGAAACTTTTTTCTGGCTTTTTCTGTTCAGCCCCCTGGAAAGTTTCTGTTTCATTACAGACAAGTCCCTGGGCTAAAATGGAGGAGGTGACGGAACCGCGAACTTCACCGAGCTAGACTCCGACTACTCCGAACTAGGCAAGCATGTTTGAACCTTTGATATGATGAGTGTTTTGCATGTTTGCTTTGAGTAGCTAGTTTATGGCATGTTCATATATATAGCAGTAAGTGTTATATTACATGCAAAGTTGATGCAAGTGAGCTTCAAAACTCCATATACTTTATGATGTGAGTTATATGATCATGTGGTGACATGAGAGGTGGTAAGATGACAGTGTTGAAGCATGCCAGTCTTATGCCAAACTGTTTAACTCCAGGGTCAACGTGAATCAAGTCACGTTACCATCCGTTTCTTTTTGTGCTACCACATGTTTTCTGTGAAGAACATGGTTTGGTAAGTAGCAAACCACTTTCCTCATACACACCAGATAGAGAGGCCGTGATGAGGGTTCCATGGCCCTGGATTAAAGCCAGTCATCCGTTCAGGGGGCATGGGTGTTTCCGGTTGGGACCGAGAGGGGGGCACCCCTTAGAGCGCGTGTATATAAATTTCATCCCATGCTATTCAAGGTTGTAGCCTCCCCGACTTAAAGTTTTTCTTGAGCGTTGCCTAGGCTGATTCCTGGCATCGTGAGGTGGAAATGGGTGTGTGCTGGTTAGATGTGTTTCTACTGATATACCGTAAACGGAACTAGTCCTTCTTGACTACTGAAATCCGTTGGCTGTGGTTAAATAGTACAAACTCTGCAGAGTCAAAATCATTCATGTAATCATATCTTGATCAACAGCTGTGTTCAACCTATCTTTGTCAGTATCAGTCTCAGTGACAAAACTCTAGTGAACAAACATGAGTGTTTCGTCCGGTTAATGGTTTATTCCTGTGGTTGGACTAACCCGTTTATTATCATGTGCTTAGTATTTCCTGTGAGTGATATATCTTCATGAGTTTATTGAATATAAATGATGAAACATAAGCCCTTTCTGTGATGTCGCTCAGACGTCCGACTGTGGCATGCTTGCTATTTACTTTCAATATAAGCCCTTTCTGTGATGTCGCTCAGACGTCCGACTGTGGCACTCTTGTTGTTTATTTTCAATATAAGCCCTTTACGTGATGTCGCTCAGACGTCCGACTATGGCATCTCTGTTAATTATTTTAAGCCCTTTTAGAGATGTCGCTCAGACGTCCGACTGTGGCATCGCAGTTATTTACTTTCATTATAAGCCCTTTCCGAGATGTCGCATAGACATTCGACTGTGGCACGCACTGTCATTTACTTTTCAATATAAGCCCTTTATGTTGTGTCGCCCTGACGCCCGACTGCGGCATGATAATTTATTTATTCCACCTTTCGAGGCGTCGCTTCAGGCACCCGATCGGTTTTTCAGTTATTTTATTGGGATTTCGGGAGGACTACCGCCTGACTCCCTTTTTATTTTGCATGTCGTGCAAATTTATTATTTGAATGTGCATTGCTAACTGCTCATGGTACATCGTGTTGCATTTGTTATATCTTATGTCCGAACTGTCATGCGAGTACATTCAAAGTACTCACCTGGCTTGTTGATTTGGCCAGATGTTGACGAAGGCGATCTCATGGATGAAGAGCACGATAGCAAGTCCAACGCCTAGAGGAGTCCCAGTCAATCCCACACGATCCTGGATTTGGTCACTTGTATTATATCCGCTTCCGCTACCCGAATAAATTCATCGAGCCTCACTTCGACGCTCGATGAGCTGCAAGATTGGGAGTCTTATTACCCACTCCACTATGACATATCCACCACCACTTTTATATCCGGCCAGTAGTATGCCACCACATCCTTGTGTCATATCCACCCTTATGTAAAATATTTGCGTGCTTGTAATAAATTGTTGAGCAACCTCAGCTCAACCCTGTATAATATTTAATACTACTGGATTTCTGTATCAAGGTTTTGTCTACCAGTAAGGAGGATTTTCCTATACTGGTCTGCATTAAGGTCGGTTGCTCAATAAGCTTTTATTGAAAAACCGGTCGTGACAGAAACCTTGTCTGCGTGGAAAGCTTGCCGGGGTGGAAAGCTTGCAAGGGTGGAGGCTGTCAAAGTCAATCCGACTAGAAGTAGGAGATGGGCTCAAAAGGTTACTCAGATGACCTCGGATGGAAAAGTGCTCTACACAGAAGTTGTGTGTATCGTCGAAACAGTCAACTTTGTTTTCGGAGTCATCATCATCGGAGATAGTATACAGCTTGCAGAATTGTTACAAGAAACAGTTCAGAAAACTACATAATTGAATCCGACCCACATTTAAAGATGGGCCCTGAAAGTCATAAAGATGGCCTTAAAAGGAGAAGTGGTACGCGTTGTATTATGCAGATCATCAAGGCGGTCAAGTTTGATGATGAACTCGACTCCATCCGAGTTAATATGTGATTTCTACAGCCCACGCAAGAAGCAGGAGAGAAGTGTGGGACACCATTCTGGCTGAATCCGAGTTGGACTAAAACTAGAACAGTAGGACATGAATTGATGTAATTTTCTTGTAAGGAGAGCTTAGATGAATCATTTTCTTGTATGGGAAGTCCATCCGCCTCTTATGTTTGTTAGGGGTGACAACCGATTGAAACAACGCACAATCGAACAAATCAATATACTATTTTTTCATCTACGTTTTATCTCTCCACCGTTTTTCTCTCTCATTCTTCGCTGTTCCTTGAGTTTGAGAGCTGTGAATCCCGAGGCTCTAGGGGCAAGCAAATCGACATAGGGTAGCACATTGTCGCCGCACTCCCTAACGGGGTCCTTCCCGGGTGTGCGGGGTTTCGGGTCTAAAAAGCACCCGCCGACTATCCTACGTATCGCGCTATCGATCGGGTCTCCTTCGAGGTGAGCTGCGGTGCATCACCCCCGGTGTCGAGGGTACACGTGATGTGTGCGTGTGTCAACACCTTCTTGTGAGATGCTCCGGTATGGAAGGTGAGGGAACCAAAACTTGTGTCAAACTATACCAATTTTTTTCTATGCGATCGTGAGAGCACGCGACAGTGACACATTGATTTTCGTTATTTTCCGGACTCTATATGCATTTCCTAAAATTAAAATACCAACAAAGCCTACGCCTCTTGCCACACCCTGTGGCCGAACTGTTTGAAGTTTTTCCCCGTTTCTCGCACAATGGATGAAAACTCGCAAAGCGACAGACAAATCCTCTTGCTAACACGCATGTGTAGTTGCGACTATATATATATATACAAATGAGATCTCTATTTTTGCATGTTCAAAGTTTGAGATTGCTAGCGAGGCAAGTCGCCAGGTAAAATGTAACAGAAATCAAACCATAGGGTACAATCGTGATTTCTTACCGTGGAAAAAATTGGAGGCGAAACGATGAACTCATGTTTTCATTCAAACAAAAATATGATGTTAGGTAATGTAAATGTTTTCGAATAGGGCACGATTCACTCACAAAAGCCGTGTGCCCACTAAACCGTGGCCGATGCCCCCCTGCCATGCACGTGATCTGAGTCGTGCGTTTTGATTGGCCAGAACCCAAACATCACGGATCATACGTCTGCACCATTGGATTCTCCTTGATCGAATGGCGATCCTCATCCTTTTCGACAGCACATGTAAATGTTTTCCAATAGACCCTCCCAAAAAATGTTTTCAAATTGCACACGGTTTACTCATGAAAGCCGTGTGCCTACCAAACCGTGGCCGATGCCCCTCCCCCCTTTTGCTGTGCGCGTGATATGAGTCATGTGTTCTGATTGGCCAAAACCCAAACCACACGGATTGTATGTCTACACTGTTTGATGCTCCGAGATCAAACGACAATCCTCATCCCTTTCGACAGGAAATGCAGTCCGGCTAGGAATTGATTTATATGCCAAAAAGCACGGTAAATGCCAAAAAAATGTCTTACATATAGCACACAAGACTTGAAATGCACCAGCAAATCAAACCCGTGGTATAATTGTGATTGCTTTACGTGGGAAAAATTTAGAGGCGAAACGATGAACTCACGTATTCATTTCAAATTAGTATGCCTTCATCTCAAACGAAATTATTCTGTTTGTGCGCATGAGCGCTTAGAGGCAACCGTTTGCCTAGGCCTTCCCGCGCGCGCGACGACCGGGGATATTTTTCACCCTTTTCACCTAGGCCACCAACACCCCCCCCACCATCCGCCCGTGTTTCACTCAAGTAGTCCACCGAATCTCCATCGCCAGCTCCCACCTCCCCCAGATCCATAGAAGAATCCTCTCTGGCACCGCCATTCTGACCCCGGCCGTGTGCCCGCTCTTCGGTGTCAAGCCTACCTCCACTGTCGTTCCCAACACGCGGTGGCCCGCACCTCGCCGTCTTCGTTTGCTCGCCAGCCAACCTCGAGCATATCAATGCAGTAACCATCGCCTCTCTTGTGGTCCGACCGAGTTTGCAATAAGAAGCCTGTTAGTTACTGCTCTCCATCGCGGTGAGGCATATTTCCTCGCAATCCCTCTTCCTATTTCATTTCGTATGTTCCCAAATTGGCTATAAAATAATAGAGAGCATATATATGTTCATTATCTACCTTCCTTACTACATATAAGTTGTATTTGTTCCAATAAGTTACTGCCTATTTACATATCGCAGGCGCCCGAGTTACACAAACTTAACAAATTAGCCGTACATTTTCTAAATTATTGCATGGCATGTTTAGAAATCTTGATACCAAGTTGTTAGTTTTATGCCTATCCTCCTTTCCTGAGTTTCACATGTGTTCTCTGTAGATGCCGAGTAGCAGCGACAACACTCATGATTTAGGCGATGTATCTTCATCTGATTCGGACAACCCTAGGTCTTCAGCAGATTGTGAGGGATCAAGTAATGTTGAACGGGGTAGAGCTGTAGCAATTACCATTCTGTTCAGGATACGGAGGAAAGCTCCAAGGAAGCCCACACACTAGCCTAAAGGTGTATATGAAGTAACCTAGATTGATTTAAAGTCTTGGGCTCCAACTAAACTAGATAAAGCACGCACGGGGTTTAGGAGTGTGTGTGGATTTGTTGGCAGGGCAAGGCTCAACATTAATCTGCCTGGGTTTCAGAAGGCTAACACAGAAACACGGCAAAGGATAGTCCGAGAGATCATGGATCACTTCAACGTTCCAGAGCAGTGGAGAATACAGGTGGAACATGCTGCACTAAAGAAGGCTAAGGATGCTTGGTGAAACTGGAAGCACGTGTTGTACAAGAAGTACTTGAGTGAAGGCAAGGACCCAATCCCGCATAACCCCAAATTACAAAGGCAGACTGGGCAGAATTCAAGGGTCAGGGCAACTAAAGAGTTTGCTGAGAAGAGTTTCAAGCAACCGGAACTTCAGAAGAAGAACATACACCCCCACCGTTTGGGTGTGGCAGGATACTACGACATGAAACTGATATGGGACCAGGAAGACAAAGAAGCAGTAGCGGCGGGTGGGAATCTGGCCTTTAGAGAAATAAGGGGCCAATGCATCAGAGACTACTTGCGGGCACGTGCAAAGAGGCATTACGATGAAACTTATTACTTTCAAAACTCACGTGACGCCAAACTATATCGAGTGATGTTAGAGGCTTCCAAGATCCCTGGAAGGTTCTACAGGAACTCAGGGCCATGTGACGTTCTGTCCGTTGCTCTAGAAACAAAAGAGCCCCCTGGCCATGCAAGGGGTATAGGTGTTAATGTCCCGCACAAGAGGGCTTTCACACTCAGCAAAGAAGAGAGGCTCAAAATGAAAAAGCGAGGAGTGAAATGAAGCAGAATGCATTGTATGAAAGGTTGAGGAAGGATATTTATCTGGCTATTTGAAAACATGTTGAGGAGTCAATGATGATGTAGAAGACTCTAATACTGACAAACAACCAGCAGATGGGAGGGGAGACGGGCATGGATGATGCTGCTTATTGCACGACAACACTGCACAAGAGCAGTTGTGCATCAGCTGACCCCAGCGACACTGAGACTGGAGCTGATCATGATGATTCTATATCTAATCTATCTGGAATGAAATACAAGACTGAAGGGCGTGCTTACACATTATGAAGGTACATTAAAATGTGCAACAGCTTGGGTTTGTCCACCCTTCTTGAAAGATGGCCTCTTGTTGGACAATGTGCCATTGAAGTCGGGTTGTGTGAAGTGCTACTTGACTGAAGTAAAGCTCGGAATCAATGAATTTGCCCTGAAGAATGTCCTAGGAGACTTTGATGTGCAAAGGACCTTGGGATAAACATTGTTACATCACATCCAGTGCCCACGAAAGGAAATAGAGTTCATCGATGAGATCCCTGAAGCCCTGCCAAGAGCAACCACTGTTGCCCCTCAACCGGTGACGATCTCCTTGCCACAGCAGCTCCCGCGGGCTGATGCATCAATCTGTGATCAGGCAGCCCGACTTTGTGGCGTACAGGACATGTCATCCTCCACCCCAAAGTAGCCAGTAGCAAGGCCTACAACTGCTGAAGACGCACCACCGGTTCAGATGCCAGATGCTAAAGCAGCGGGGGGAGACCTAGCTGCAGCACATGCTCAGCAGACCAACCTGGTGGAACGGACTGCTAAGTAGTCTGATGCTTCGGAACCGCCTGCTAAGCAGTCTATAGGTCCAGAACTGACTGCTCATCAGTTTGTCTGTCCGCAGTCGCGTGATCAGCATACCAATGCATCAGCACTTCTTGCTCAGCAAACCAATGTGTTGGCATGGCCTCCTCAGCACACCGACAAGTTGGCACCACCTGCGCAGAAACCCAACATAGCTTCAATGCATGGTCAGCAGTCCGATGCCTCTGCTCCTCGCTACAAAAAAATACACTTCTGTGATGATACGTGTTTGTCATAGTAGGTCACATTTTCTATCATGCATGTACATCCATGACGATTTTATGACAGAATCAAGATAGTCATACATGTGTTGTCGTAGAAGTGTTCCATGACATTACCAAGATTATCATCACGGAAGTGTCCACTTCCATGACGATAAATCGTGTGTCATAGAAGTGCTTTCGTCAAGGGTGACCGACGCGTGGGAACCACCGTAACGGTTCGCTGTTAAGCTATCAGGTCTGGTTTTGGATCCGATAACCCGTTAACAGCCCAGACCAATGGGGATTTTCCACGTGTAAAATCATCATTGGCTGGAGGAAACACGTGTCGGCTCACCGTTGGGACAGATGTCATCCACTAATTGGACCGAAGGCGCCTACGATACGTCAACACGTGGGATGGCCCAATAGAGGCCCATTCCTGTGAAAAGGTTGGCATGCTTGACTTGGTCAAAAGGTGGCGGGCCGGCCCACGGAAAGCCTGTTAACGACCTGTTCGCATATAGCCCATTTACAGCCCGCTAACCCAGGGCCCGTTACGATCTATCCGAATTAGGCCAGTAGCGTCATCTGGGCCGTCCAATATGATTCCAGCTCATTTTAACTTCCGGACCATGTATGGCCCATGACGTCTTTCGGCCCATATGAGGGCCTTTGTAACTCTTGGCCCATTAACGGCCCATGGTGAAACTGGCCCATAATGAATAGTGTATCACTTTATACCCATTAACGGCCCATTTTTCCATTGGGTTGTTTCCGGCGCATGTTATCTTTTTGCCTTCTCAGGGTCTGTTTATTCTTGGGCTCATTTCTAGCATTCGGTTACTTATGGCCCATGCAGAAATTGGGCTATTTCTTGTCGGAAGTAACTTTAGGCCTCTTAACGGCCCATAGTCTTCGCGGATAAATTTCAGCCCAACTGGCCTATCGGCCTGTTAATGGCCCGTGTAATAGTTGGGCCTAATTACAACCCGTGTTGAATCTGGCCTGCTTACAGCCCATCTGATAATGGCCCATGACACTTTTAGGCCTATGGCCCGCGTAGATACCGGCCTGCTTAAAGCCCATAATTTTATTGGGCCAAACAGGCCCGAGATAAATTTTAGCATGTTAAGTGCTCGTCCTATTTGTGCCAAACATGAGCCTTAGGTTGTTTCAGCCTGTATTGGACCGTGAACTTTACGGCTCAACGCTAGCCCAATCTAGGTTTTGGCCTGTTAAAAGCCCATTGTATTCTCTGGCCCAGCTGGATAGAAGTTTACTCGGCATGTTAAAGGCGGGAAACAACTATAGGTTTAGACTTGCTAATGGCCCAAGATGATTATAGGCCCAGGTTTTGGCCCATATGAGTAACGGGCCGGCCTGAAGACCGACAACATTGAGATCCACTGAATCTTCCGGCCTAAATTACAGCATACCGACCAAGAATAAACCTAGACTATACAACAAAGAAATTACAGCATATTACATCCCCTCGGCATCAAAGTTCGCCACCAGTGATAATAAAGGGCAACCAGACAGCAGATTACATAAACTGGGTAGGTTGCCACCAGTGGAAGTTAACATGCGGACAAAATAATAGACAGAACCGACAGCACTTCAAAGCAGTTCAAGAAAGGTTAGCCTGGCCCAGGAGCTGCAGCGCAAGCAGCTTACCAACCTGATGAGACTGCGCTTCTTTGGCGCTCATATCCACCAACTTAAGCTACGTAGCATCAGTAAACGTCCTATACCTACGGTTAATCTTGCATACAGATTGGAGTTCCAGTCACATTTGAGCGAAAGCATGTATTTCTGCTTGAATTCCAGACTAAAGAAGTCGGACAGATTTAGGCGGCGACTTCATCGAGCTTGTGTCACTGAGTAAGTTTGACACTACATCAAGATGTGACTTCGTGGTTGTATCCCTACCCTCAATATGTGTTGCCTTCTCCTCTGGAATATGTGTTAGACGGACAAACAATGGGTTCGTCTCACTATCATTGTGGCAGTTCTCCCTAGCAGCAGTGTTGTCACCCTGAAAGAGAAACAAGTAGGTAGATAATAGGTTTTGCATGTATAAGCATCACCGTTGTCAATTCATCTCATTTATTTGTCATAAATAAATAGACACGGTTTAATATAGCATTAACATAATAGGCATTGTTCATAGTTAAGACGGCAGGAAATGTCATTGTGCAGGAGCGGCCAGCTTCACCAGACCACTGGATTACAGATCAAGAAGACAAGCATAGATGTAGTTCTAAACAACGTATAAGCATGAATGGTGAGTGCAGTGTTAATTTATACCATTTCATATTGGTAAATAAAGAGACACGATTTAAATAACATTAATATAACTAGTCATCAACCCGTGCTAGCTGCACGGGCTAGCATTTAGAGCACACAGATACTATGCATTACAAAAATTAAGAATCTATTAAATAACTCAAAAATGAGCCCAAAATCACCAAAGAATTTCTACCTTGGTGCCTGTATGTGTTGCATGTGTCTTGCTATCCGTCCATGTAAATGTACGCCCCCTCTCAATCCCTAATTTCACTATTTCCTTATGGAATACCTGGTTGACATAGATTCGACAAAAATAGATAGAAAAAGTAGATGAACATAGATAAAACTACATTGTATGGCAGACTTTTAACGGGAACCTTAAATATCCGTGGCATAACATACAATTAAATTTGGTCCACAAAGGTGCAAACAACACAAAAAACCACTAAGCTACATGAGTAAAATTATGTAATAGGCATGTATGTCATAGAACGCTATCTTATTAAGCACCACATGCTAACATATGAATTCATGGTTAAAAGAAGTTAAACCTAAAAATACAATAGCTAAGCAGTACAGAGCTAGCTAGAGCACTAATTCCGAATATTCTTAGAGCAATTAAACGACGTTCTCATAGTCTCTCTGGACTATGGATTGACCATAGTTAATTAGACATGACAGACTAATTATTTGGACTGTGGAATTTGCATAGTATAGTGTCAATAGAGCATAAAAATGACTTTTTGATGCGTGAAAAATTATATATTTTTTACAAATTATGTTAACATTAGATGATTTCACACATTAAGTTAATGACCATGGAAGTGGTAATATTTGGAAGCTATTAGGGGGAGATTTTTCTATGCTCATCTTTTATTATTATTTTAATCTTGTGCATGTATTATTTTTTAACAGTCAGAAAATTTCCATCTAGGCAGAGTCTCTTTCTTTTCTAAACATAAGGCTTTAGGGGCCTTTATTTATACGTGTTTCCTCAAAATTAAAAATAAATTGTATGTGTTCTTTTTTTGAAGGGAACATGCACGGGGCTTTTATTTTTGTGGGACTATGGATGTGGACTCCATTCCTAGCATGAGACTTGGGGACTTTTCATTTGTGCATATTTTTTATTTATTAGGAAGGGATAATGTAAGTGGATTTTTTAATGTTTCCAACTTAAACTTGGGTGTTGGGGACTCTTTCACGTGCGTTAGTATGGGGTCGTTTATTTTGTTTTTTCTGGTAGAAGGTGGCGTATTTATTTAGGAAACTACCTATGACATCTTTTGTTTGTACTGTAACTTTATAGGACTGTATTGTGGACAAAATAGATCTCTTTTGATCCTAGTCATATATTTCATAATCCTACGTTAATTATTGTTGTTTCTCTAGAATTCGTGGAACCTCATATGGTGCCTCTAATCAGTAAATATAAGATATGGCATTGTTCATAGTTGAGACATAGCAGGATATGACATTGTGCTGTTGTTGGTAGTCTCGCCACACCACTGGATTACAGATCAAGAACACAAGCATACACATAGTGCTAAAGAAGATAACTTGCTATGTTTAGTTTAATTTACATGGTACGAATAAGGAACTAGATTGTACAACTAAAGACTGAAATTGAGAATGACAAACTTATGTTTATGTACTTCTAATTTATAAACTTTGAACAAGCAATTTGATGCAGACGGCAAAAATAAACAGCATTTGCACTCATAGCTATCCAAATATAAACAACAAAGTTTGAAGGATCGAGGAGGACAAACTTACATTAGTAGTGAAGACAGTCTCTATAAAGGTCTTGTCCATATTGATGGGGGGGCAATTCAAGAAGTTTACCGCACACTATTCTTCAAGAGTATTGCCTTTATTCTACATTTTGTTAAGAGTAAATATAGATGTGAAAATATAGGAACAAATGGCGATTATTTAACTTAAGATGCAGAGTACAAATGTAAATACAACATACAAGTAGAAGGCACTGACAAGAGCAATGCAGAGCTAAACTTCTTCAGTAACATTGGTTTTATTCAATATTTTGTGGCACCCGGCTCAGAGCGACCGGTTTACCTTCCATTGACAGCCCAGAGACCTTGTCTTCTGGCAACACACAAAAACATGGCACAGAAAAACAACTGCTTTATTCATGCTAGCGAAGCATAGTTTATATTACAACAGTTAGCGAGGCCAAGCAGCACACACGGTGCGGCTGAACAATATGTACATTATTTAGTGAACATAAAGGGGGCCACGATCATGACAACTACGTGGCAGTGGAACAAAGTCGTAGCGGAACTCCATAGCACAGGGACACCGATGTGGACACAATCTAGACTCGGACAGCACTCCTTTCCAACGAGACTTTCCTAAAATCTGGCATGACACGCCAGGTCAATACATTGAATGTACTTGCAAGCTCACAACAAACATAAACACAATGACAAACAGTATCATGATATTTAACCATTTAACAACAAAGCAACAATATATCCAACATGCTATAAATATGCTCAACTGGTACTCGTCCCATGGACTGGCTTACCGAACGTGATCATTTCCAGACCACAAACATGATGATCTCAAAAACAAACTCGTGATCCTTACGGCGACCACAACCCGACCAATACATGGCCCATGATCCTTACAGCGATCACAACCCGACCAACACGTGGCCCGTGATCCATACGGCGATCACAACCCGACCAATACATGGCCAGTGATCCTTACGGCGATCACAACCCGACAAACACATGGCCTAACTCAACACGATGGCCTTACTGCCATCCTCAGTTCAAACTTAGTGTGCAAATTTATTAAGTGTTGACCCATGGTGTACCCTACTTTGGAGCGTCTCCGTAACCGTGGACTCGACTATCGATAGATTAATATGCACTCTGCAGAGGTTAGTACACTATACCCACACTACGGAGCCCATGGCCTCGCACTCCCATTCGGGTGGACCAACGGCATTCCGACGAAACCATTTCATTGTCATGACACTATCCTGACCACTCTGACTCAGTCCCCATCAGGCTAGTCCTGGGTGGCCCCGTGTCTACCTCCAGACACCTCGACCACCGTCGTGGCCACGATCCACTCTGGGACCCGGTACCAAAACTTAACTTAACAATGGGTTTAATAGATTATGCCTGCTTACCGGGCCAGGATACAACACGCCCATAACCTTCGCAAGATGGAGGCACCGACCAGAGGCACGACAATGAAACGCATTAAGGCCGTCCCATACCGGCAAATGTGGTTGCACTGGGAAAGACTCGTTTCAGTGGCACCATGACCTGGTCAACAACATATTCAAGTTGAGTTACTTATCAGGTTCAACTTAAAGTGAAAATAACCGGTGTCATAATGCAATGCTATGCATCACTCAACACATGCATCACATAACCATGCAAATAACTAAATCAACCACGCTCCCACGGAGCCATCATCAACTCAAGATACTTCTCTGGTTAAGATCAAACTTCACTTAAACCAGAATCATTTTCTGGAAATCTCATCATTTTTCATCATGCAAGAATAATAATTAAACTAATTATTAAACTCCACGACCATATCATTTATTCATTACTCATAACTAAGTTCTTTTTAGCTTATCAACAAGATTTACTTCAAACTTCCTGTAACTCAAGCATTTTAACATGACAAGCATCTAACAGAATATAATTATCACATAAGTAATTTAAATGCATGAATAATCATAAGTTCAAATAGGAAAATCACAAATATTGAAGTGGCACTATGAAAATGTTGCTGTGGCTTGCCTTAGTGCTGATGAGGTTCACAAAGCTCCTGGTGATCCTCAAGACAAGCTTGCTCTTCTGAAAATAATCAAAACCACAAAAAGAAAATATCAAGAAACCTTCTGAAAATTACCAGAAAATCAAAACAGCATGGAAAAATCCCATCTTTTGGGTGCTGTTAGATTTTTGGACAAAGCACACAATGCAAAAAGAATCAGTGCATTTGGACTTATAGATAAAAAGTTATGGCCATTTGAAGTTTCCTGAATTTAAATGAATTTAAAATAAAAATAATCAAACTGGGGGGGGTGACGTCGAAGGCGTAAACACCCAGGGTGCCACCACTCATATCGCTTCGCGCGCGTAATGAGTGGCTGACTAGCGGGCCCCGCTAGTCAGGCCAGAGGGAGGGGAGAGGGAAACAGAGGGAGGCGGCCCTTCGCCGGAGCACACGCCGGCGACGAGGCTTCTTGGGGGCAAGCGAGAGGGGGGATCGAAAGAGAAGAAGGTTGCGCACCTGCCCGTACGCGTAGCGTAGCTAGAAGTGACCGTACGGCGTCGGAATCGTCCTCTCCAGCGGAGGCAGAGGGCGGAGGTCATCGGAGATGAAGACGATGGCGGCCAGGGGCTCCAGCGGGGTGGGATGGCCTCACCAAAGAATGGCGAAGGCCCTGGTCGCCCTGGCCTGGGAGGGGTCGGAGCTGCGGGGACAATCCGGAGGGGATCGCCGGCGAGCTCGGCTTCGGGACGGCAGCTCGCGGCCTGCCCGGCCGGGCTACGGCTTCTACTGGCTCGTGGAGGGTGTGGGAGTGGCTGCGGGTGCTCCAAGAGGCTGGAGGTGGCGGATTTTATAGGCAGGCAGCGAGGAGAGCTAGGGCTCCGCCGGAGGACACCTGTCCACGACGCCCGGCGACGAACGGCGCCAGAGAGAGAGAGGGAAGATGACGGAGGTCACACAGGAACTGTTTGCGGGCGCGCACGAGCACAAGAGCGAGGGGGAAAGCGACGAGCACAATGCGCCATGCACTATGCCGTTGGCCGGACCGTGCCAGTGCTCGCAGCGGCAAGCTCCGACGTTGGCGAGCGCTAGGGTGGAGTTAAGGGGGTGGAGACGAGGATGGTGGCAAGGCGTGGCATGCTTTGGCCGGCTAGGCAGCGTGCATGCGCTTAACAGAGCGCTGGGCGGCACGCAGAGTGCGTGCTTTGCCTGCCAGCACACGCTCAGACGAATGCGGTCACCGCGTGAACCGTGACATCAGGCCACCCTAAGCGCTAACAATGATGTCTGGCGTGTATTCCTTAGTAGATTGAAGTGTTACCATGGTTTGGCTTGGATCCAGGAGCAGTAGAAATGAATTTGTACTGCTGGAAAGTTTCTAGATAGTAACTTTGGAGTTTTACTATGGTCAAACCACTGGGAGTTAAGGGCTGAGCTTTGGGGTTTTACATAAACTTACTAAGGTAAATAGGCACAGGAAAAACCAGCTACAATGGAGGTAGTAAAAAGGTAGTTGATGTAGAAACTACCATTTCTGTCCATAAATGATTTTATTTTCTGTAGCCAAAATATTCCAAAGAGAGGTGAAATATTTTTGCTCAGAAAGGTTCCCTTGGGTCCAAAGAATAATTGGGATTTTTCTCAAGATTTTTGGGGCAACAAAATTAGGGTTGCTTTGGAGCATAAAGGGTTAACTAGGGTTTGGAGGGCAAAATGAATATTTTTCATTTAAGAAAAATATTCCATGCCATATTTTGAGATGATCCTGAGGTATTGCCAACGTATCTATAATTTTTGATTGCTCCATGCTACTTTATCTACTGTTTTAGGCAATATTGGGCTTTATTATCCACTTTTATATTATTGTTGGGACTAACCTATTAACCGGAGGCCCAGCCCAGATTTGTTGTTTTATGCCTATTTCAATGTTTCGAGGAAAAGGAATATCAGACGGAGTCAAAACGGAACAAAATCAACTTGAGAAGTTATTTTTCGAAGGAAACCCACCTGATGGAGTTGGAACCAACTTGAGGAGGTGCTCACGAGGGTGGGGGCGTGCCCTCCCCCCCTGGGCGCGCCCCCTGCCTCATGGGGCCCGCGTAGCTCCACCGACGTTCCCCCAGCACCCATATATACTCTTATACCCTAAAACTTCCAGAACAGAAGATAGATCGGGAGTTCCGCCGCCGCAAGCCTCTGTAGCCACCAAAAACAAATCGGGACCCTATTCCGGCACCCTGCCGGAGGGGGATCCCATCACCAGAGGCCATCTTCATCATCCCGGCGCTATCCATGACGAGGAGGGAGTAGTTCATCCTCGGGGCTGAGGGTATGTACCAGTAGCTATGTGTTTGATCTCTCTCTCTCTCTCGTGTTCTCTCTCGTGTTCCATCTATGGCACGATCTTGATGTATCCCGAGCTTTGCTATTGTAGTTGGATCTTATGATGTTTCTCCCCCTCTACTCTCTTGTGATGAATTGAGTTTCCCCTTTTGAAGTTATCTTATTGGATTGAGTCTTTTATGAACACTTGATGTATGTCTTGTGTGGGATAACCGTGGTGACAATGGGTTATTCTATTGATCCACTTGATGTATGTTTTGGTGATCAACTTGCAGGTTTCGTGACACTTGGGAACCTATGCATAGGGGTTGGCACACGTTCTTGACTTTCTGGTAGAAACTTTGGGGCACTCTTTGAAGTACTTTTATGTTGGTTGGATGAATCTGAGATTGTTTGATGCATATCGTATAATCATGCCCACGGATACTTGAGGTGACAATGAAGTATCTAGGTGACATTAGTGTTTTGGTTGATTTGTATCTTAAGGTGTTATTCTAGTATGAACTCTTTTATAGATCGATCCGAAAGAATAGCTTTGTGGTGGTTTCGTACCCGACCATAATCTCTATGTTTGTTCTCCGCTATTAGTGTCTTTGGAGTGACTCTTTGTTGCATGTTGAGGGCTTGTCATATGTTCTATCTATGTTATTATTGTTGAGAGAACTAGCACTAGTGAAAGTATGAACCCTAGGCCATGTTTCCTACCATTGCAATACCGTTTACGCTCACTTTTACCACTTGTTACCTTGCTGTTTTTATTATTTCAAATTACAAAAACCTATATCTACTCTCTATTTTGCACTTGTATCTTCATCTCTTCACCGAACTAGTGCACCTATACAGTTTACCATTGTATTGGGTGTGTTGGGGACACAAGAGACTTTTTGTTATTTGGTTGCAGGGTTGCTTGAGAGAGACCATCTTCATCCTACGCCTCCTACGGATTGATAAACCTTAGGTCATCCACTTGAGGGAAATTTGCCACTGTCCTACAAACCTGTGCACTTGCAAGCCCAACAACGTCTACTAGAAGAAGGTTGTGTAGTAGACATCACTACTCGGGAGAGTAACCGGGGAAACAGGGGATCTAGAACTGGCAGGAATACAAGGAGTAAATCCTACAGATGGTGGAGTAGAGGCTGAGCGAGCAAAGACTAAAGCAGAGGCTAAATCAGTACGGGCACGACTCAGCTCACGAGCCAGCTCATAGATCAGAAGATAGCTAGCAGTGATCTAGCGAGAAAGGTGGCTAGCTACACTATGAGACTCCGGATCAATGACAGGGAAACCGACACGACCATTATCATGGAGAGAAGGATAGTAATGGAAACCTGGGTGGTTATGCATCCGGACCTTGTTGTAGTGGAGCTGAATAAGTACCTCGAATGCAGCAAACTGGACAGCCTGAGAAGCGGTAGAAGCGTAGCCGCTTCGAGAGGTACGAGTGTAAGAGTTAGAATCGGAACTGGTGCGCAGAGTAACCACGGAGTGATACTCATACACTTAGTCAGCTAGGCGCTCCCGGTACACACGATAGGCTGGACCGTCTGCGTGAGGGTACAACCGACCACACACGTTACGAAGGAGATGCGGTGACGTGTACGGCATCAGCTGCAACTGGCACGGATATAGCACCGGAGCCATCTACACTCACAACCATTAGCAAGTTAGCACAAAAATAAAATCAGTGCATGCAATGCAACAACCAGCTACAAAAGTTACCGACACTCAGCTACAAATCATATCTAACATCCAGTTAACTCGGCTTAGTCTAGCGTGTCCTACAGTTAGCGCGGCTCTGATACCAAGCGTTGTGGCACCCCGACTCAGAGCGACCGGTTTACCTTGGATTGCCAGCTCAGGGACCTTTTCTTCTGGCAACACACAACAACTTGCTATAGAAAAACAACCGCTTTATTCATGCTAGCGGAGCATAGTTTATATTACAACAGTTAGCGAGGCCAAGCGGCACACAAAGTGCAGCTGAACAATATGTACATTATTTAGTGAACATAAAGGGGGCCTCGAGCATGACAACTACGCGGCAGCGGAACAACGTCATAGCGGAACTCCATAGCACAGGGACACCGATGTGGACACAATCTAGACTCGGACAACTCTCCTTTCCAACGAGACTTTCCTGAAATCTGGCATGACACGCCAGGTCAGTACATTGAATGTACTTGCAAGCTCACAACAAGCATAAACACAATGACAAACAATATCATGATATTTAACCATTTAACAACAAAGCAAAAATATATCCAACATGCTGTGAATATGCTCAACTGGTACTCGTCCCATGGATTGGCTTACCGAACGTGATCATTTCCAGACCACAAACATGATGATCTCAAAAACAAACTCGTGATCCTTACAGTGATCACAACCCGACCAATACATGCCCCGTGATCCTTAGGATGATCACAACCCGACCAAGACGTGGCCCGTGATCCTTACGGTGATCACAACCCGACCAACACGTGGCCCATGATCCTTACGGTGATCACAACCCGACCAACAAATGGCCTAACTCAACACGATGGCCTTACTGCCATCCTCAGTTCAAACTTAGTGTGCAAATTTATTACGTGTTGACCGATGGTGTACCCTACTTTCGAGCGTGCCTGTAACCGTGAACTCGGCTATCGATAGATTAATATACACTCTGCAGAGGTTAGTACACTGTACCCACTCTACGGAACCCATGGCCTCGCACTCCCATTCGGGTGGACCAACGGCATTCCGACGAAACCATTTCATTGTCATGACACTCTCCCGACCACTCCGACTCAGTCCCCATCGGGCTAGTCCTAGGTGGCCCCGTGTCTACCTCCAAACACCTCGACCACCGTCATGGCCACGATCCACTCTGGGACCCGGTACCAAAACTTAACTTAACAACGGGCTCACAAGGTTATGCCTGCTTACCGGGCCAGGGTACATCACACCTTAACCTTCCCTAGATGGAGGCACCGACCAGAGGGACGACAATGAAACGCATTAAGGCCGTCCCATACGGCAAATGTGGTTGCACTGGGAAAGACACGTTTCAGCGGCACCATGACCCGGTCAACAACATATTCAAGTTGAGTTACTTATCAGGTTCAACTTAAAGTGAAAATAACCGGTGTCATAATGCCATGCTATGCATCACTCAACACATGCATCACATAACCATGCAAATAACTAAATCAACCACGCTCCCACGGAGCCATCATCAAATCAAGATACTTCTCTGGTTAAGATCAAACTTCACTTAAACCAGAAACATTTCTAGCAATCTCATCATTTTTCATCATGCAAGAATAATAATTAAACTAATTATTAAACTCCATGACCATATCATTTATTCATTACTCATAACCAAGTTCTTCTTAGCTTATCAATAAGATTTACTTCAAACTTTCTGTAACTCAAGCATTTTAACATGATAAGCATCTAACAGAATATAATTATCATATAAATAATTTAAATGGATGAACAATCAGAAGTTCAAGTAGTAAAATCACAAATATTGGAGTGGCACTATGAAAATATTGCTGTGGCTTGCCTTAGTGCTGATGAGGTTCACAAAGCACCTGGTGATCCTCAAGACAAGCTTGCTCTTCTGAAAATAATCAAAACCACAAAAAGAAAACATCAAGAAACCTTCTGAAAATTACCAGAAAATCTAGACAGCAAGGAAAAATCCCATCTTTTTGGTGCGGTTAGATTTTTGGACAAAGAACACAATGCAAAAAGAATCAGTGCATTTTGACTTATAG
>NC_041391.1:461461381-461483608 GCF_002162155.2 Triticum dicoccoides
CACCTAGGGAGCCACTCATACCGCTTCGCGCGCGTAATGAGTGGATGACTAGCGGGCCCCCGCTAGTCAGGCCAGAAGGAGGGGAGAGGGAAACAGAGGGAGGCGGCGCTTCGCCGGAGCACACGCCGGCGACGAGGCTTCTTGGGGGCAAGCGAGAGGGGGGATCGAAAGAGAAGAAGGTTGCGCACCTTCCCGTACCCGTAGCATAGCTAGAGGTGACCGAACGGTGTCGGAATCGTCCTCTCCAGCGGAGGCAGAGTGCGGAGGTCGCTGAAGATGAAGACGACGACGGCTCAGGGCGGCTCCAAGGGCTCCAGCGGGGTGGGATGGCCTCATCGAAGAGTGGCGGAGGCCCTAGTAGGGTCGCCCTGGCCTGGGAGGGGTTGGGGCTGCGGGGATGATCCGAAGGGGATCGCCGGCGAGCTCGGTTTCGGGACGGTAGCCCGCGGCCTGCCCGGCTGGGCTGCGGCTTCTACTGGCTCGTGGAGGGTGTGGGAGTGGCTACGGGTGCTCCAAGAGGCTGGGGGTGGTGGCTTTTATAGGCGGGCGGCGAGGAGGGCTCGGGCTCCACCGGAGGACACCTGTCCATGGCGCCCGGGCGACGAACGACGCCAGAGAGAGAAAGGGAAGACGATGGAGGTCACGCAGGAACTGTTTGCGGGCGAGGATGAGCACAGGAGCGAGGGGGAAGGCGATGAGCACAGTGTGCCATGCACTGTGCCGTTGGCCGGACCGTGCCCATGCTCGCTGCGGCGAGCTCTGGAGTCAGTGAGCTCCAGGGGGAGTTAAGGGGGTGGAGACGAGGATGGTGGCAAGGCATGGCATGCTTTGGCCGGCTGGGCAGCGAGCACGCGCTCAACAGAGCACTAGGCGGCACGCATAGCGCGTGTTTTGCATGCCAGCACGCCCGTACGAACGCGGTCACCGCGTGAACTGTGACATCAGGCCACCCTAAGCGCTAACCAAGATGTCTGGCGTGTAGTCCTTAGTAGATTGAAGTGTTACCACAGTTTGGCTTGGATCCAGGTGCAGTAGAAATGAATTTGTACTGCTGGCAAGTTTCTGGACAGTAACTTTGGAGTTTTACTGTGGTCAAACCACTCGGAGTTAAGGGCTGAGCTTTGGGGTTTTGCTTACACTTACTAAGGTAAATAGGCACAGGAAAAACCAGCTACAATGGAGCTAGTAAAAAGGTAGTTGCTGTAGAAACTACAATTTCTATCCAAAAATGATTTTATTTTCTGTAGCCAAAATATTCCAAAGAGAGGGGAAATTTTTTTCTCAGAAAGGTGCCCTAGGGTCCAAAGAATAATTGGGATTTTTCTCAAGATTTTTGGGGCAAGAAAAATTAGGGTTGCTTTGGAGCACAAAGGGTTAACTAGGGTTTGGAGGGCAAAATGAATATTTTTCATTTAAGAAAATATTCCATGCCATATTTTGAGATAATCCTGAGGTGAAATGATGGTGTTGAGGAGGAGAGGGAACACTTGTGTGAAAATCAAGGGGTACCCAAGTGGTTAAGTCCAAATGAAATGATTCAAAACCAACTCAACTGAAAACCAGACAAAGAAAAGAGGGCAAAAAACTAGGTTGTCACATATTTTGGCAAGAGTAAATGTAGACCTGATGTGTAGAAAAATGGAGGACAAGGGAAAATGAGCTGCAAAGTGTACATGAAGAACTAGCTGACAAATATAAGTACAGTGATGAAGTACACCAGATACTTACAAGAACAATGCAGAACTAAATTTCTTCATAGGCATTGGGGTTATTCTACATTAATTTAAGCATTAATATAGATCTGATAATTTGGAGAGAACAATGGATAAGCAAGCTATAATGCACAATGATGTCACATAATCCACCAGGTATGAATGTAAGGATAACGATAGGACAATAGGTACTCACAAGAGCAAAGCAGCGACCAGCATAGTTGCGATATCCTAGGTTTTGCGGCGCTGATTCTATCGCCAATATACGTCGGGTGCTATGTGATTTCTCCGGTAGCACCACCTTTTTCAAGGATTTTTCTTGTACTCCTTCAGGTTTTGCAATCACTCTCTTCCTTTTGGATGTCTGAAACACAAGAACAGCATTTGAATGGAAAAACATGGTATGATGACAAATGGAATAGGTGTTGATAATAGATGGTCATGGCATCTTCACATATATCATGAGTAAACTAAGCAGATGACGGTGCAACGAAGCAAAAGAAATGCAATACACCTTATGCAAGATATGTGCAACCAATAAAACATTGCCAAATTAGAACAGACACCTTATAGGGTGAAAAGGATAGGCTATCAGCCTTTGACTCCTTGAGCTCAGAATAGTCATTAGGATCATATTCTGAATACGAATCTATAGGTAGGGAGCATGTGGGTTTCATTGCATCCATTATGGACCTCAATCCCTTGATGCCAAGTTTGTTACCCATTGAACTGTTCTGCAATATTCTTCTGATGTGTGCATTCTTATATTCGTTGTGATTATGTACAATATCTGTAAAGCATGAAAACACAAATAGTAGTGAGATTATCTTTGTAATGTAGAGGATATTGTAATATAATAGAGGCTCCATGTAAACCCTTGTGTGCTATCACTGGATTCTTACAAGAGAGCCCATATGTGCTGTAATACGGTGAGTATATTAATATAATCTTGCACAACTACACAAAAAATAAGCTCCTTGTTGGGGGCCCTAGATGTAAGGATAGTTGGTAGATGATAGGTTCATAATATATCATATAGAAATTTTATTGCCAAACCATGATAACGAGAGCGCAGAGCCAGTAGGCAGATCGTAGTGTAGATAATAGGGGTACACCATAACCACCATAAATAAATAGGGAAACTGGAACTGGCTGGAAAACATAGGGTTTTGCCGCTACTAATATGCAGCCTATCGATCTCCTACGGGCCAGCAATATTGATCTGAAGGCGCACAGCTATTACTATCAGTTTAGTCTATCAAAGACCGCACGGTTCCCACCATTTCCGGGGTATTATGGCAGACAAACTCGAAGTGCGAAATCATTTAGCAGAACCGGCCCAATAGAGGTGTCGACTGCAGATGTCCCTGCTCCCCTGACAAGGAACATAGTGTGCTTACAAAAGAAGAATAGAAGAGGAACATGTTAAAGAACATAAGAGGAAGCATATTCTGCATGTCTGCTGTTGGGGAACGCAGTAATTTCAAAATTTCCCTATGATCACGCAAGATCTATCTAGGTGATGCATAGCAACGAGAGGGGAGAGTGTTGCCTACGTACCCTCATAGACCGAAAGTGGAAGCGTTTTATCAACGCGGTTGATGTAGTCGTACGTCTTCATGATCCGACCGATCCTAGCACCGAACGTATGGTACCTCTGGGTTTAGCACACGTTCAGCTCGATGACGTCCCTCGTACTCTTGATCCAGTAGAGGCTCAGAGAGAGTTTCATCAGCACGACGGCGTGGTGACAGTGATGATGAAGTTACTGTTGCAGGGCTTCGCCTGAGCACTACCACGATATGACCGAGGTGGTAAACTGTGGAGGGGGGCACCACACACGGCAAAGAGATTGTCTATTGTGCTTTGGATGCCCCCTGCCCCCGTATATAAAGGAGGGAGGAGGAGTCCTGCCACCAAGGGCGCGCCAAGGGAGGGGGAGTCCTACTAGGACTCCACTCCTAGTAGCATTCGCCCCCCCTCTTTTTTCTTTTACTAGAGAAGGAAAGGGGAAAGGAGAGGGAGAAGGAGAAGGAAAGGGGGATCCACCCCCTTCCCAACTCCAATTCGGCCTCCTACCTTGTGGGGGCGCACAAGCCCCTTGTGGGCTGGTTAGCCTCCCTCCCATGGCCCATATCTTCCACCGGGGGGGTTCCTATAACCCTTCCGGTACTCCGGTTTGTACCTGATACACTCCAGAACCCTTCTGGTGTACGAATACCACCTTCCAATATATCAATCTTGACCTCTCGACCATTTCGAGACTCCTCATCATGTCCGTGATCTCATCCGGGACACTGAACAAATTCGTCATCAAATCACATAACTCATAATAAAAATCATCATCGAACGTTAAGCATGCAGACCCTATGGGTTCTAGAACTATGTAGAGATGACCAAGACACGTCTCCGGTCAATAACCAGTAGCAGAACCTGGATGCTCATATTGGCTCCTACATATTGTATGAGGATCTTTATCGGTCGAACTGTCATGACAACATATGTAATTCTCTTTGTCATCGGTATGGTACTTGCCCGAGATTCAGTCGTCGGTATCTTCATACCTAGTTCAATCTCGTTACTGGGAAGTCTCTTTACTTGTTCCGTGATACTTCATCCCGCAACTAACTCATTAATCACAATGCTTGCAAGGCTTATAGTGATGAGTATTACCGAGAGGGCCCAGAGATACCTCTCTGAAACACGGAGTGACAAATCGTAATCTCGATCTATGCCACTAGAATCAATAATCTAGTTCAAACACGGAGTCTCCCACTTGCAATAGAGTCAATAATCTAGTTCACATCGCCATGTGATTTAACACCAACAGTTCACATCGATATGTGATTAACACCCATAGTTCACATCGCCATGTGAGGAAAACCCAAAGGGTTTACTAGAGTCAATAATCTAGTTCACATTGCTATATAATTGACACCCAAAGAGTACTAAGGTGTGATCATGTTTTGCTCATGAGAGAAGTTTAGTTAACTGGTCTACCACATTCAGATACATATGTATTTTGCAAATATTCTATGTCTACAATGCTCTGCATGGAGCTACTCTAACTAATTGCTCCCACTTTCAATACGTATCCAGATTGAGACTTAGAGTCATCTAGATCGGTGTAAAAGTTTGCATCGACGTAACTCTTTACAACGAACTCTTTATCACCCCCATAATCGAGAAACATTTCCTTAGTCCTTACTAAGCATAATTTTGACCGCTGTCCAGTGATCTACTCCTAGATCACTATTGTACCCCCCTTGCCGAACTCATAGCAAGTTACACAATAGGTCTGGTACATAGCATAGCATACTTTGTAGAACTGATGACTAAGGCGTAGGGAATGACTTTCATTCTCTTTCTATCTTTTGAGTCTTACTCAACTTTACACCTTATAATGCAGTCAAGAACTCCTTCTTTGACTGATCCATTTTTAACTCTTTCAAAAACTTTGTCAAGGTATATACTCATTGAAAAATCTTATCAAGCATCTTCATCTATCTCTAAAGATCTTGATGCCCAATATGTAAGCAGCTTCACTGAGGTCTTTCTTTGAAAAACTCTTATTTAAGTATCCCTTTATGCTATCAAGAAATTCTATATCAATTCCAATCAACAATATGTCATCCACATATATTATTAGAAATACTGTAGAGCTCCCACTCACTTTCTTGTAAATACAGGCTTCTCCAGAAGTCTGTAAAAAAACCATATGCTTTGATTAACTCATCAAAACGTATATTCCAACTCCGAGATGCTTGCACCAGTCCATAGATGGATCGCTGGAGCTTGCACACCTTGTTAGTACCTTTAGGATCGACAAAACCTTCTCGTTGCATCATATACAACTCTTCTTTAAGAAATATCCATTTAAGGAATACAATTTTGACATCCATTTGCCTGATTTCATAAAATATGGCAATTGCTAACATGATTCAGACGGATTTAAGCATCGCTACAGTTGAGAAAATCTCATTGTAGTCAACACCTTGAACTTGTCGAAAATCTTTTGCGACAAGTTCGAGCTTTGTAGATAGTAACACTACTATCAGTGTCTGTATTCCTCTTGAAGATCCATTTATTTAATATGGCTTACCGATCATCGGGCAAGTCCACCAAAGTCCAGACTTTGTTCTCATACATGGATCCCATCTTAGATTTCATGGCCTCAAGCCATTCCGCGGAATCTGGGCTCATCATCGCTTCCTCATAGTTCGTAGGTTCCTCATGGTCTAGTAACATGACTTCCAGAATAGGATTACCGTACCACTCTGGTGCGGACTGTACTCTGATTGACCTATGAGGTCCGGTAGTAACTTGATCTGAAGTTTCATGATCATCATAATTGACTTCCTCACTAATTGGTGTAGGAATCACTAGAACTAATTTCTATGATGAACTACTTTCCAATTCGGGAGAAGGTACAATTACCTCATCAAGTTCTACTTTCCTCCCACTCACTTCTTTCAAGAGAAACTCCTTCTCTAGAAAGGATCCATTCTTAGCAACGAATATCTTGCCTTCGGTTCTGTGATAGCAGGTGTACCCAATAATTTCCTTTGGGTATCCTATGAAGATTCACTTCTCCGATTTGAGTTCGAGCTTATCATGTTGAAGCTTTTTCACATAAGCATCGCAGACCCAAACTTTAAGAAACGACAACTTTGGTTTCTTGCCACAATTCATAAGGCGTCGTCTCAACGGATTTTGATGGTGCCATATTTAACATGAATGCAACTGTCTCTAATGGATAACCCCAAAAAGATAGTGGTAAATCGGTAAGAGCCATCATAGATCGCACCATATATAATAAAGTGCGGTTACGATGTTTGGACACACCATTACGTTGTAGTGTTCTAGGTGGCGTGAGCTGTGAAACTATTCCACATTGTTTTAAATGAATGCCAAACTCGTAACTCAAATATTCTCCTCCACGATCAGATCATAGAAACTTTATTTTCTTGTTACGATGATTCTCCACATCACTCTAAAATTCTTTGAACTTTTCAAATGTTTTATACTTGTGTTTCATTAAGTAGATATACCCATATCTTCTCAAATCATCTGTGAAGGTCGGAAATTAACGATACCCACCACAAGCATCAACACTCATTGGACTGCATACATCAGTATGTATTATTTCCAATAATTCACTAGCTTGTTCCATTGTTCCGGAGAATGGAGTTTTAGTCATCTTGCCCGTAAGGCATGGTTCGCAAGTATCAAATGATTCAAAATCAAGTTATTCGAAAAGTCCATCAGCATGGAGTTTCTTCATGTGCTTTACACCGATATGATCCAAACGGCAGTGCCACAATAAGTTGCACTATCATTACCAAGTTTGTATCTTTTGGCATCAATACTATGAATATGTGTATTACCACGATCGATATTCAACAAAACCATCAACATTGGGTGTATGACCATAGAAGGTTTTATTCATGTAAACAGAATACCAATTATTCTCTATCTTAAATGAATAACTATATTGCAATTAACATGATCTAATCATATTCATGCTCAACGCAAACACCAAATAACTTTTATTTAGGTTCAACACTAATCACGAAAGTAAAGGGAGTGATCGATGATGATCATATCAATCTTGGAACCACTTCCAACACACATCATTACTTCATCCTCGACTAGTCTCTATTTATTCTGCCACTCCTGTTTCGAGTTACTAATCTTAGCAACCGAACAAGTATCAAATACCAAGGGATTACTATGAGCACTAGCTAGTAAGGCACACATCAATATATGTATATCAAATATACCTTTGTTCACTTTGCCATCCTCCTTATCCGCCAAATATTTGGGGTAGTTCCATTTCTAGTGACCATTTCCTTTGTAGTAGAAGCACTCAGTTTCATGCTTAGGTCTAGCTTTGGGCTTCTTTACGGGACTAGCAACTTGCTTGCCATTCTTCTTGAAGTTCCCTTTCTTTCCCTTTGCCCTTTTCTTGAAACTAGTGGTCTTGTGTAATCATCAACACTTGATTCTCTTTCTTGATTTCTACCTTCGTCGATTTCAGCATCACGAAGATCTCGGGAATCATTTTCGTCATCCCTTGCAAACTATAGTTCATCACAAAGTTCCATTAACTTGGTGATGGTGACTAGAGAACTCTGTCAATCACTATCTTATCTGGAAGATTAACTCCCACTTGATTCAAGTGATTTTAGTACCTAGACATTCTAAGCACATGCTCACTACTTGAGAAATTCTCCTCCATCTTTTAGGCAAAGTACTTGTCAGAGGTCTCATACCTCTTGACACGGGCCTAAGTCTGCAATACCAATTTCAGCTCCTGGAACATCACATATGCTCTGTGACGTTTCAAAAACGTTTTTCAAGTCCTGGTTCTAAGCCATAAAGCATGGTGCACTAAACTATCAAGTAATCATAATATTGAGCTAGACAAACGTTCATAACATCTGCATCTGCTCCTACAATAAGTCTGTCACCTAGCGGTGCATCAAGGACATAATTCTTCTGTGCAGCAATGAGGATACACCTCAGATCACGGACCCAGTCCTCATCATTGCTACTATCATATTTCAACTTAGTTTTCTCTATGAACATATAAAAACATAGGGAAGCTATAACGCGAGCTATTGATCTACAACATAATTTGCAAAATACTATCAGGACTAAGTTCATGATAAATTAAAGTTCAATTAATCATATTTCTTCAGAACTCCCACTTAGATAGACATCCCTCTAGTCATCTAAATGATCACGTGATCCAAATCAACTAAACCATGTCAGATCATCACGTGAGATGGAGTAGTTTTCAATGGTGAACATCACTATGTTGATCGTATCTACTATATGATTCACGCTTGACCTTTCGGTCTCCAGTGTTCCGATGCCATATCTGCATATGCTAGGCTAGTTAAGTTTAACCCGCGTATTCTGCATGTGCAAAAACTGGCTTGCACCCATTGTATGTGAACTTAGATCTTATCATACCCGATCATCACGTGGTGTCTCGGCCCGACGAACTGTTGCAACAGTGCATACTCAGGGAGAACACTTATACCTTGAAATTTAGTAAGGGATCATCTTATAATGCTACCACCATACTAAGCAAAATAAGATGCATAAAAGATGAACATCACATGCAGTCGAAATATGTGACATGATATGGCCATCATCATCTTGTGCTCATGATCTCCATCATCGAAGCATCGTCATGATCTCCATCATCACCGGCGCGACACCTTGATCTCCATTGTAGCATCGTTGTCGTCTCTGAAGGAAATATGCCCTAGAGGCAATAATAAAGTTGTTATTTATATTTCCTTATATCATGATAAATGTTTATTATTCATGCTAGAATTGTATTAAACGGAAACTTAGTACATGTGTGAATACATAGACAAACATAATGTCACTAGTATGCCTCTACTTGACTAGCTCATTGAATCAAAGATGGTTGTGTTTCCTAACCATAGACATGAGTTGTCATTTGATTAACGGGATCACATCATTAGACAATGATGTGATTGACTTGACCCATTCCGTTAGCTTAGCACTTGATCGTTTAGTATGTTGCTATTGCTTTCTTCATGACTTATACATGTTCCTATGACTATGAGATTATGCAACTCCTGAATACCGGAGGAACACTTTGTGTGCTACCAAACGTCACAACGTAACTGGGTGATTATAAAGGTGCTCTATAGGTATCTCCGATGGTACTTGTTGAGTTGGCATAGATCAAGATTAGGACTTCTCACTCTGATTGTCGGAGAGGTATCCCTGGGCCCTTCGGTAATGCACATCACTATAAGCCTTGCAAGCAATGTGACTACTGAGTTAGTTACGAGATGATGCATTATGGAACGAGTAAAGAGACTTGCCGGTAATGAGATTAAACTAGGTATTGAGATACCGACGATCGAATCTCGGGCAAGTAACATACCGATGACAAAGGGAATAACGTATGTTGTTATGCGGTTTGACCGATAAAGATCTTCGTGGAACATGTGGGAGCCAATATGAGCATCCACGTTCCGATATTGGTTATTGGCCGGAGACATGTCTCGGTGATGTCTACATAGTTCTCGAACCCGTAGGGTCCACACGCTTAACATTCTGTGATGATTTGTATTATGAGTTATGTGATTTGATGACCAAAGTTTGTCCAGAGTCCCGGATGATATCGGGGAGATGACGAGGAGTCTCGAAATGGTCGAGACATAAATATTTAGATATTGGAAGGCTATATTCGGACATCGGAAAAGTTCTGAGTGGTTCGGGTATTTATCGGAGTACCAGAGAGTTACGGGAATCCGCCGTGGTGTATATGGGCCTTATTGGGCTTTAAGGGAGAGAGGGAGAGGCTGCCTAGGGCAGGCCGCGCGCCCCCATGGCCTAGTCCGAATTGGACTAGGTGGGAGGGGCGGCGCCCCCTCCTTCCTTCTCTTCTCTCGTCCGTTTCCTTGTCTCCTACTCCTACTACTTAGAAGGGGGGAATCCTACTCCCGGTGGGAGTAGGACTCCTCTAGGGCGCGCCTGTCGGTGTACTAGAGTAGGGGTACCTTAGTATCCCGAACTTGTGCACGGGCAGTCGCAGCGCCCCGCGGCAAGGCTTGCCAGGCGACCGCCAAGGTCCTCCATGGTTCCCTTGGAGCCATTCAAGAACAAAGTATTTAAGCTCACGAGACAAGGCCCCGGCAAGAGGAGCTTGCCGGGAAGGCCAACCGAGGCATCCCAAGGAACTTGCCGCGACGCGCCACGCGTCCCGGCAAGGCGACAAGACCCCGGCAAGAGGAGCTTGCCGGGAAGACCAACCAAGGCATCTCAAGGCCCGGTGAGCGACAAGCTTCTGGACCCGACAAGATAACGACCACGGCAAGGCACTTGCCACGACAAGCGGCCACTCTGTGCCCACGCTCCAGCGCATCCACCAATGTGTCGCTCTGGGGGCCTTTCCAGGCGCGCGTGGCGGGAGGCTGTGCAGCCAGCGGTGCGCGGTGGCATGCGACGCTGACAAGATCGCCATCGTGGCGAACGGTGGCGCCCCTAACGGTCCTTTTCTGCACTGTTTGGGCGACACAGACGGGCATTTACTGCCCTTGTCCCCTGCCGTCAGGGTTAGGTAGAAAACACTGTACAAGCAACTGTACCATCCACCTCGTTTTTTACACTTTTACCCCTCTCTGCGTTGCCACCTGTCGGTGACCCCTTGAGCATATAAAAGGAGGCCCATGCGAAACGTAGAGGGGGTTCGGATCATTCGGAAGCCAGAAAAACACTTAGCTCACTCTCGAGCAAGAACATAATGGAATCAGACAAGCAGCAGTAGGAGTATTATCTCTCCGGAGAGCTCCGAAGCTGGGTAAACTGCTCGTGTGCTTCGCCTCGATCTGCTCTTCGTGCGATCTCCGCCCCCCGCCGAACCGAAAGGGGCCCGGTCCGCCGGCCCCATAGGTGTTCGTGGATCAGTTTCCCCGACATCTTTGGCGCGCCAGGTAGGGGGCGTCGAGGTTGTGTGAACATGATCCGGCGTCCACACGAGCTAGATCTTCATTTTCTTCATCAGCATGCCACCGAAGAAGAAGGCTTCGGAGGCAGCTGTTCCGTCCACATCAATCCCACCGCCACCGGAGCAAACGGGAGGTGGGATAGACGCCGGTGGAAGGACGGACGTCGACGAGGAAGCTCACGACGCTGCCAGGTCCAAGGGCAAGGCGGTGTAGACTTCGACGTCCGCGCTTGTTCCGCGCCCATCTCAGGAGGCGCAGGACCGACAATGTCATGGTACTCGCAGTACCATACGTTTGTTGGGCCAAGATCAAGCTGGTGGATCCCGGGGCGCTCAAGACCAGCATGCACGCCAACATGCCAGCACGAGCGACACACGGTCGCCCGGACGGGATAATGCTCCTTCTAACATAGTTAGAAGTCCGAGCATATCCCGCTCCTCGCGCCGTCCACCATTGCCACCCACCACTCCGGCAGAAGCTTTGGCGCGAGCTCAACTGCTCCTGGATTACCCTCGAACGTCGGACAAGATCGACGAATGGAGGGCCACCATTCAGAGTCTCATCGTCTACGCCAACGGCGACATTCCGCGGCAGCCGAGCGCATCGCTGCCGTGGCAGGGTTGCCAGGCGCGAGCCGGTGGCGACGAAACTGGTGGGGGTGCAACAACCATGCAATCACCACCCCGAAGGCCAAGATCGCCGACTCGCCGGATCCACATCGACTGCGACTCCACCGCATCATCGGATCCACGAGCTCGTCGCGATCAACGCCAAGTTCTTCACGATCGACAGCAAGAAGACGCTCGTACTCGCATCGAGCGCCAAAGAGAAGCACGATGTCAATCCGACAAGCGCGCTGGGCCCTCTCTTGACATGCATGCGCCAGGGGAACCAGGCGATCTTCCGTACGCGGTAGGTTGCCCTGCGTTCACTCGTGAGCTGCGGCAAGTCCAGTGGCCCAGCACGAAGAACTTCAAGCCAGACGTACCGGAGAAGTACGACGGCAATACGCATCCGTCGGAGTTCCTCAACATCTACACCATTGCGGTGCAGGCTGCCGGGGGACGGGACGACAAGATCCTTGCCAACTACTTCCCACTGGTGCTCAAGCCCAACGTCAGATCCTGGCTCATGCACTTGCCGGACAACTCCATATCCTCTTGGGCCGATCTATGCCATCAGTTTGTCGATGCCTTCACGGGCGGCCACAAGCCTCATGGCCAAGAGAGTGACCTTCATCTGCTCGCCCAGAAGGAAGGAGAACCCCTGCGCAAGTACATTCAGAGATTCAGCAGTGTACAGCACAACATCCCAGACGTCCACCCTGCCACGGTGATCAGCGTGTTCCACCAGAACATGCGGAACCGCAGGATGAGGGAGGAAATGGCGATGTGCAAGATCAGAGACGTCAGTGAGCTATATGCCCTGGCCGACAAGTGTGCACGTGCTGAGGTAGGGAGGAGACTCCCCGGAGAGAACATAGGAGCAGGAGGATCTGACAGTGATGATGCTGCCCCGGCAAGGAAAAACCGGCAGCGGAACAACAGGAAGAAGAAAGGCAAAGAGGTGCTAGTTGTTGAGCAGTCCGGCAACGGTGGTGGCGCCAAGAAGGCCAAAGCTGGTTATTCCGGCAAGGAGATTACCGCAGAGGCTGTGGCAGTTGCCGACAAGCAGGACGGCACCAACAAGCAGTATTGCAAGATCCACCGCACCAAGGGCCACGATCTCCAGAGCTGCAAGAAAGTCGAGCAGCTTGTTGAGCAACAGAAAGCTGAATACGAGCGGCGCAACAAGGAGAAGGCCCAGGAAGGTGCTGGAGGATCCAGCAAGAAACGTCCCGGCCGAGGAGGACGCCGCGGCAAGGCCAAGCAGCGGCAAGGAGACAGACCTCCTCGCGGCCGCGACAAGGATGAAGATGACGACGACGATGAAGATATGGACGAAGATGAGGCCGATGAGCAGGAGTTCCAGAAAGCCACAGAGGTCCTATGCGTTGACGGTGGTGCCTCTCTGCATACTTCACACCGCCAGCTCAAGCAGTGGGTGCGGGAAGTCAATGCAGCAGAACCACCCATCGAGTCACGCAAGCCTCTGAAATGGTCCAGCATGCCTATCATCTTTGATATTGAGGACCACCCTGACCGCATAACTGCGGTCGGGTGCTTGCCGATGTTGGTATCACCAACTATTCGCAACCTCAAGGTCACTAAGATGCTAGTTGACGGTGGGGCCGGCTTGAACTTGATCTCCTCCATGGTACTCCAGAAACTCCAGATCCCTAATAGCGAGCTCGAAGAGACCGGCACATTCCAAGGAATCAACCCGGGAAGGAGCAAGCCGAAGGGAAAGATCACATTGCCGGTAACATTTGGCAGCGAACTGAACTTCAGGACTGAGAGGGTCATTTTTGACGTTGCTGACTTTCCATTGCCTTACAATGGGATACTTGGCCGTCCAGCACTGGCCAAGTTCATGGCAGCCTCTCACTATGCATACAACATACTGAAGATGCCAGGCCCGATAAGTGTCATCTCTGTCCCTGGCGACAAGAAGGATGCTCTTATCTATGCCGACAAGATCTACCGGGAAGCAACGGCCGCAACAGATCGCAAATCACTTGCCGCTGAAGCTCCCGGGGGGAAGAAGAAGACCAAGTCCGGCAAGAGTTCTGATGCCCACTCCGGCAAGCGCACCTCTTCGGAGTGCTGCACTACCGTCGAGGACGCACCATCGAGCTCCACCAGCAAGTGTAAGAAGGCAATGGCAGCCCCACCTGAGACCAAGAAGCTGTCCTCCAAGGAGGACGACACTGGTGGTACCTTCACCATCAGTGCCACTCTCGACCCTAAATAGGAAAGCGCGCTCGTTGCTTTCCTGCGGGCGAATGTCGACGTATTTGCGTGGCAACCGTCTGACATCCCCGTTGTTCCCAGGAAAGTAATTGAGCACCACCTTGCCATCTATCCTCATGCGCGGCCCGTCAAGCAGAAAGTCAGGAAACAGGCAGTGGAGCGCCAAGAGTTCATCACAGAAGAAATCAAGAAGTTGGAAGCAGCAGGCCTTGTCAGAGGAGTGCTCCATCCCACGTGGTTGGCCAATCCTGTTGTCGTGCGCAAGGCTAACGGAAAATGGAGGCTTTGTATCGATTTCACTGATGTCAATAAAGCTTGTCCAAAAGACCCATTACCCTTGCCGCACATCGATCAGATTGTCGACTCCACGGCCGGATGTGACTTGCTTTCGTTTCTTGATGCATACTCAAGATATCATCAGATCTTCATGGCAGAAGAGGATGAGGAGAAGACTACATTCATCACCCCATGTGGCACGTACTGTTTCGTATGAATGCCTTTCGGTTTGAAGAATGCTGGTTCAACATTTGCAAGGGTAGTCCACCACGCTTTTGAGCCGCAGATGCACAGAAATGTGGAAGCCTACATGGATGACATAGTGGTCAAGAGCAAGGACATGGCGACCCTAATTCAAGATTTAGACGAGACATTTGCAAATCTGCGCAAGGTCAACCTCAAGCTTAACCCCGAGAAGTGCGTGTTTGGAGTCCCCTCCGGCAAGCTTCTCGGGTTCTTCATGTCTCAGCGGGGAATTGAAGCCAATCCCAACAAGATCAAGGCCACTGAGCAGATCGAAGCACCAAAGCGCGTCAAGGATGTACGAAGGCTTGCCGGTTGCGTGGCTGCTCTCAGCAGGTTTATCTCTAGATCTGCTGAGCGCGCCCTGCCATTTTTCAAAATATTGAAAAAGGCAGGTCCAATGAAATGGACTCCGGAGGCGGAGGCTGCGCTGCAGGACTTGAAGAGATACCTGTCCTCCACTCCAATACTTGTCGCACCTAAGCCACAAGAGAAGTTGCTGCTATATATAGCGGCAACCAATCAAGTGGTTAGTGCAGCGTTAGTGGCGGAGAGGGAGGCAGATGATGAGCCGGCAACCGCGGCAGACGCTTCCAGCAACAAGCAGGGGGCTTCGCCGACAAGCTCTGGTCCTGACAAGGATGGATCCGTGCAAGAGCATGAGAAGATGCAGAAGAGAATGGTGCAGTGCCCAGTTTACTTTGTCAGTTCCCTTCTGCAGGGGGCTAGGTCAAGGTACTCTGGTGTGCAGAAATTGCTTTTCGGCCTCCTCATGGCCTTGAGAAAGCTGTGCCATTACTTCCAAGCACATGAGATCACAGTCGTCACTCGTTTTCCGCTAAAGAGGATACTGCAAAATCCAGAAGCAACAGGCAGGATTGTCGAGTGGGCACTAGAACTGTCAAGCTTTGGCCTAAAGTTTGAAAGTACTTCAACTATCCAAAGCAGAGCATTGGCAGAATTCGTAGCAGAGTGGACGCCAATGCCAGATGAAGAAATTCCAGAGACAAGCATCCCCGTCAAGGAAGCGAGCAAAGAGTGGCTGATGTACTTTGATGGTGCCTTCTCGGTGCAAGGCGTCGGTGCAGGCGTGCTGCTTGTCGTGCCCACCGGAGAGCACCTCAAGTACGCAGTCCAGATGCACTTTCCCAAGGAGCAAGCAACCAACAATACTGCGGAGTATGAAGGATTGCTTGCTGGTCTCAGGATCGCAACAGACCTTGGGATCAAGAAGCTCATTGTCAGAGGTGACTCACAGCTTGTCGTCCGCCAAGTGAACAAGAATTATCAGAGTCCGTTGATGGAAGCATACGTTCATGAAGTGAGGAAGCTAGAAGAGCACTTTGACGGCCTGCAGATGGAGCATGTTCCAAGAGCTCAGAATGACATTGCTGATGGCCTGTCAAAGTGCGCCGCACTAAAGTTACCTGTGGAACCAGGGATCTTTGTGCTCAAACTGACTCAACCATCTGTAACACCATCAACTGGACAGAACAAGAAGAGAAAGTTGGTTTCTGGTGACTATTTTCCGGCAGAGCTCCCTGAAGTTGCCGCCAAGAAAGTCCCCAAGATAAACGCCAAGGATGCTGAGGAGCGACCTGCTCCGGCAAGCCTTATGGTATGTTCCGTCGTAGCAGACGCTCCCGACAAGCTTTGCTCCGGCAAGCTTGCCGGGGAACATCAAGCTCCGGCTGAGCCGCAGGTGCTCGCCGTAGAAGCAGATGTTCCCGCAGCAGCAGATGCGCCTTTAGTCCTTGTTGTCGAGCCACAAGCTCCAGCATGGGCACAGCGGATTGTCCATTTCCTTTAGACAGGAGAACTTCCCAAAGAGCAAGAAGAAGCGGAAAAAGTAGCCCGGCAGTCAAGTATGTACCAGTTTGTCGATAGCATACTATACAGAAGAAGACTCAACGGTGTGAAATTGAAGTGTATTTGCTGGGAAGACGGACAGAAGCTGTTGGCGGAGATACATGGAGGCATATGTGGTCACCACATTGGCGCAAGAGCACTTGCCGGCAAAGCGTTCCGACAAGGTTTCTTTTGGCCGACAGCCCTCCAGGATGCAACTGCACAAGTAACCAAGTGTGAAGCGTGCCAGTTCCATTCCAAACAGATACACCAGCCAGCTCAAGCTCTCCAGACGATCCCTTTATCCTGGCCATTTTCGGTCTGGGGGCTCGACATCCTCGGCCCCTTCCCCCGAGCTGTCGGGGGCTTTGAGTACTTGTACGTCGCAATCGACAAGTTTACAAAGTGGCCGGAAGTGGAACCAGTGAGGAAGGTGACAGCACAGTCAGCAATCAAGTTCTTCAAGTCGATTGTTTGTTGTTTCGGGATCCCTAACAGGATCATCACCGACAACGGCACGCAATTCACAAGCCGCACCTTCATGCAGTGCGTCCAAGATCTTGGCGCCAAGATCTGCTTCACTTCTGTTGCTCATCCGAGAAGCAACGGTCAAGCGGAGAGGGCAAATGCTGAAGTGTTGCGCGGGCTCAAGACCAGAACTTTCGATAGGCTGCACAGGTGCGGAAGAAACTGGATCGAGGAGCTGCCGGTGGTTCTTTAGTCGATCAGAACGACGCCAAATCGAGCCACTGGCCAGACACCTTTCGCTCTAGTCTATGGAGCAGAGGCAGTTCTCCCCATGGAAATCGTATATGGATCACCTCGAGTGCTCGCTTATGATGAGCTTGAGCAAGAGCAGCTGCGACAAGATGACGCGCTGCTCCTTGAGGAGGATCGTCTTCAGGCTGCTGTACGAGCTGCTCGATACCAGCAAGCTTTGCGCCGCTACCATAGCCGCAAAGTTAAATCCAGAAGCTTCGAGGAAGGCGACCTTGTTCTTCAGCGCGTTCAGTCCGCCAAGAATTCCAACAAGTTGACGCCGAAGTGGGAAGGCCCGTATGGGGTGAAACGAGTCACTAGGCCTGGTGTTGTCCGCCTTGAGACCGAAGATGGCATTCCGGTGAGCAACTCCTGGAATATTGAGCATCTTTGTAAGTTTTACCCGTAGGGCGCGGTTGCCGGAACCCATTCCGGCAACCACCTTTTGTACAAGTCTTGCCGATGTTGCATGTAATCCTTTGTACAAAGCCGGGCGCGGATCCCGTGCATAAGTAAAGCTCATGTGCTCCGCACATCTTGTCAATTTCATGCATTATATTCTTTCTTGCATGTGCTATCTGACACTTTGTGTAGCACCTACCCCCGGTAAGCAATAACGAGCCGTAAGGCCCCATATCATTATTTTCTCTTCTTTCTTTTTCTCAAAGGAAGGAAGATTCCCTCGCGCACAAGTTTGCCTGGGGGGAGGAGAAGATAATGGTGTGGAACGGGCGTCGTTCAAGGAAGTTTCGCCTTGATGGAAGCCTTGCCGGGAAGCAAACGACAGAAAAGCTAAGTTGCCAAAGTTTGAGCAATCAGTTTTCAATTTTTAAGTTATCTTCCTTGAACGACCGTGCTTTGTATGGAAAACCTGTGCGCGGAGGAACCAGCTCGTAGCTAGTTGCACCCTTACTTTGTTTCGAGTCCGCTCAACAACTTAAGTGTGCTGCAACTAGTCGCGACAAGGTTTCTTGTCGGAAGCGGCACCGCCAGCAGGCTGCTGACGTCCCGCACTCAGCGCTCGTGGCTCGGGTGCCTGCGCCGACAAGTTCCCTAAAAGCGTAGGGTAAAAACATACAAAGGAAGGAATCTAATAAAGGAAATAACGTAGCAATTGATAACAGAAATAGAGTTATATTACAAAATAACTTGCTGCAGCTCTAACAGATTGATCTTATAATATGACTAGCAGCGACAAGGAGAAAGGGAAAACGGGCGGCCTAGTCTACGCGATCGCCCTCAACCCTCTTGATCTCGCTCACCTTGTCCACAATGGGTGCGACAAGAGCCTTGAGCGCATCCAGATCAGCGTCAGGCGGCAAGGACTTGAGGACGTTGGTGAGGTTGAGGCCTGGGTTGTGGAAGGCCACCTTCATCAGCACCTTCTGGAGAGCCCCCGCTCAAATCCTGCGCGACTCGTCGGCCAGCTGCTTTGGGATCCTCTCCCGGAGCCGCTGGAGTGCCGTCGCCACGCCCTTGAAGAACAGGCTGAGCTTGGCGCTGGGTTGGAGATGCTCGTCGGAAGGATACCCAAAGTCATCCATCCCCAACTGCGCCAGCTCCTCGTCGATGACTGCAGCGATATTCACCAGACCCTCGGTCCAATGCTCCACCGTCTCCCTAAATGAGTTCTGTGTAACAGTGATGCTTGCCAGCAGCGCCTTGTCGGCCTTGATCTTCTCCGACAAGGTCACCTCTCGCTCCTTGGTGGCGTCCAGCGTCTGAGTCAGCGTAGCCAGCTTCAGCTCGAGATCCGCCTTGGAATCCTTGGCGGCGCTGAGCTCCTTGCTCCTCTCTGCGAGAAGGCCTTGCAGCTCACCATGAGCGGCATCATCCTTCTCATGCTCACGCTTGAGCGCAGCGAGCTCCTCGCTGCTCGCCCGGAGATCAGCCTCCAGCTGCGCTACCTTCACCTCCAGCTCTTTCTTGGCGGCCTCGGCGGCGGCGGCGGCGTCCTTTGCTTCCTTGAGCGCCCCGCCAATCGTTTGCTCGCGCTCGGCAAGCTCCTCCTCGTAGCTGTTAAGGTTGGCCTTCTGCTGCACCAACTCGCCTTCTCGCGCGGACTGCTTCTCGGCAGCAAGCCTTTGTTCCTCCTTAGCTTCAGCCTTCTCGAGAAGGAAGGCTGTACGCTCCTCGGCGAGTCGCTCCCACTCCTGTGCCAGGGACCGGAGAGCTTCTTGATTGAGGCCCCGGAGCTCCTCTGCGCGTTTCTCCATATCGACTCCCGCCTTCGCGACAATCGCTTCCCGGGAAGCCAGCTTGGCTTGTCGTGTGCGGTAGAGTGACAGCAGCTTCCGCAGCAGCTGCTCCTCCTCAGGCTCGCCACTGCTGCTGCTTGGCGCATCGACCAACGACAGCCCGGCGGAGGCGAGCAGCTCCTCATCGAAAGTTTCTCCTTCGACCGGCGCCCTGGAGCTTGACGCCCAGGGAAGCTAGATGAAGATACCTTCACCGGCCTTCAAGTAGGCGTAGGGCTGAGGCTCTTCGGAGCCTGGCTCCACGGCAGCGGCGGAGGGATCGGCGGTCGGCGCAGCGCCTGGCGCTCCTGCGGCCTCAGGGCCGTCAGTGCAATCGCCCGACCCCTCGCCAGCCTCTGCGGCGGCAGCCTTGGCGGCCTCTTCGCTAGTAGGCTCATCAGCACCGGCCCCTTCTTCGTTGGCGGCGGCGTCGTTGTTGCTGCCACGTGCGCCTTCCTCGCCGGCGTCCTCAGTCTCCATTGGCTCCGCAGCAGATGGATCTGAAGAACGAAGAAGGGAGAAAAATCAAGCAAAAATCCAAGAAAGGGAATTCAAAAGAAGAAGGGCCCAAGGGAAGATTTCAGGCAAGAAGATTACCTGTACTAGGATCTGCGGTCGCGGTCTCAACCGCCGAAGGATCACTGGTGTCGTCCCTTGCCGGAGACCTGTCCCTTGCCGGGGAGTTCTCCCTTGCTGGAGAGCGCTCCCTTGCCGGGGACTCCTTCCTTGGCGGCGTAGTTGAAGCGGATGGCACTTTGGGGCAGCTTCCGGGCCCTCCTAATGAGGCTGTTCTGCTCCTACACAAATCAACAAGCAAGATATCAGTAGAGAAAAGAGCACCCATGCGTGCCCGGCAGCAGGAAGTAAACTACAAACTTACGCTGGGGGCTGTGCTGGGGGCTGCATTGGGGAGTGGCTGCAGGGTCTGTCAAGGTGGTCTCAGACACACCACCTGCTGACACGGTGGGATCATCTTCGATGACAATCACCGAGGCCTTGGCCCTCTTCGCCACTCTCTGGGCCAGTGTCCTGAAAAGGAATGGTTCAGATTGAAGCAAGTCAGAGACAAGATAAAAGCAACAAGAACACCAAAGAAACTTACTCTTCTTCCTCCTCGTCAGAGCTGAGCGCGGAGAGATCGAAGTCCGGCTCCCCTCCGGTGCGGCGAGGCGGAGGAGTAGGATCCCTTGCCCGCTTGGCAGGAGCGGTGGCGGCGGACCGGGAAGATCCCGCTCCAGTTGCCGCAGCAGCGTAAGGCGCTCCCGCGGCAACATTGCTTGCCGCGGTAGAGCGTGTCGCACGGCTTGGCGGCTGTTGGCTCGTTTGCCGCTCCGCTACATCCCCGGCCCTGCGGAGATGCCTTCTTGGCGGGGCCGGGGGCTCCGCCTGCGGCAAGCTGTCTGAAGCCTCGGGCTCTTCCTCGCCGGCCTCGCTCGGCTCAGCTTCAGGGCCGGCAAGATCTTCCTCACCGGCAAACTCCTCGCGCTCGGCAAGGCTTGCCGCCTCCGCCGCCTCTGCCTCCTCTACGGTGAACCCGAACGCGCCCGCGGCAGCTGCTGCCGCAGCCTCCTTCGTCCTGGTGGCGATGTGCTGCAGCTCCGCATCGGTGGTGTCGCGGGTGAGGCTCTTCTGCTCGTCGGCGCGGGCTGGCACTTCTTCCAAGTTGTCAAAGAATGCCCGCACGACGTCATCTGTAGGTTCTTGCCAAGTTGGAACGATTCTGTGGGAATCGCACAACGGCATCATGGCGCGGATCCGGTCAAGCGATGAATTATTGCACAATGGAATGACGCTCCTCGGCAAAACGAATGGGTGTTGGGGGTCGCGTTTGAACAACTCCAGGAGCATCGCATCCAGCTCCAGGACGGTGAAGTTGAAGTTGAGGCCCGGGCGCAGCCTCATGATGTCCGCCGAGTTCTTGAACTCCCAGGCGGGTCGCCCCCTCTCCTGCAGGGGGGCGATGCGGCGGCGAAGGAAATCTGTGCCGACGGCGCCCACAGTGAGCCCGGCAAGCCTAAGGCGAAGGATTTGGGTGACGGCAATCTTTAGCCTGTCGTCCTCCGGGGCCACATTGCTCCAATCATTGCCGCGCACTATTGGGGCTTGGCGCAGGGCAGTGAATGGCTGCGGGTTCTCCTCGACAACCTAGCACCACTCCGCTCTCCACTCCTCCCACTTGCTACGGAGCTCACCCTCCAGATACGCCTCCTTCTTGCCGACCCTCGAGATCCAGGCAATCCCTCCAGCAAGCGGCTCTCCTCTCTCGACCCGAGGCATGAAGAAGTGGCGGATAAGGGCTACATTGGGGTGGACTCCGACAAAGTTTTCGCACAAATGTGCGAAAACTGCCATGGTCAGAACGGCGTTGGGGGTGAAATCAAGGAGGCGGAGCCCGTAGGTGTTCATTATGTCGCAGAAGAACTCCGAGAAGGGCGGGCAGAGCCCGCAATAGAAGAACAGCGCGAAGAATGGGTACCCGTTTGGAGCCAGTTCCGAAGCGGCGGCCGGGAGTACCCTCGTGCGCGGATGCGCTCGCGTCTCCGTCGACCAAAAGAGGTAGTAGTACTCCCTCAGCTCCTGCGCACCGAGATGAGGGGAGAAGATTGCCCGCTCCTTCCACAGCACCGCGAGCCGCTGTGCCTCGGCCGACTTCACGCCCTTCCCCTTGTCGGCTTTCGGAGCCATGGCGGAGGTGGTGGGGGAGGTTGACGGCGTTGGTGATGCTGGTGGCAATGGGGGGCGGAGCTCTGCTCTCTCTCGGCTTGGAGAAGAAGGGGGGGAGTAGCGGAGGTTCGCG
>NC_041391.1:461483986-461495177 GCF_002162155.2 Triticum dicoccoides
CCTGCTCATAAAGAGGGAGGGGGCGGACGTTTCGCACTTCCGAATAAAGAATCCACCCACGATCTCTCCCACGATGCCGCATTCAACGCGTGTCGTTCGGGGAGGGCGCGGTGGATACGGAGCAAGATTCGGCGTGGCCCAGGCCGCGTGTGCCCGTGCCCTGTTTTGGGCCTGGCCCAACAGCGCTCGGCACCATGTGTGGCCCAGGCCCGGGGGCTCCTGTCGGTGTACTAGAGTAGGGGTACCTTAGTATCCCGAACTTGTGCACGGGCAGTCGCAGCGCCCCGCGGCAAGGCTTGCCGGGCGACCGCCAAGGTCCTCCATGGTTCCCTTGGAGCCATTCAAGAACAAAGTATTTAAGCTCAGGAGACAAGGCCCCGGCAAGAGGAGCTTGCCGGGAAGGCCAACCGAGGCATCCCAAGGAACTTGCCGCGACGCGCCACGCGTCCCGGCAAGGTGACAAGACCCCGGCAAGAGGAGCTTGCCGGGAAGACCAACCAAGGCATCTCAAGGCCCGGTGAGCGACAAGCTTCCGGACCCGACAAGATAACGACCGCGGCAAGGCACTTGCCGCGACAAGCGGCCACTCTGTGCCCACGCTCCAGCGCATCCACCAACGTGTCGCTCTGGGGGCCTTTCCAGGCGCGCATGGCGGGTGGCTGTGCAGCCAGCGGTGGCGGTGGCATGCAACGCTGACAAGATCGCCATCGTGGCGAACGGTGGCGCCCCTAACAGTCCTTTTCTGCACTGTTTGGGCGACACAGACGGGCATTTACTGCCCTTGTCCCCTGCCGTCAGGGTTAGGTATAAAACACTGTACAAGCAACTGTATCAACCACCTCATTTTGTACACTTTTACCCCTCTCTGCGTTGCCACCTGTCGGTGACCCCTTGAGCATATAAAAGGAGGCCCATGCGCAACGTAGAAGGGGTTCGGATCATTCGGAAGCCAGAAAAACACTTAGCTCACTCTCGAGCAAGAACATAATAGAATCAGACAAGCAGCAGTAGGAGTATTATCTCTCCGGAGAGCTCCGAAGCTGGGTAAACTGCTCGTGTGCTTCGCCTCGATCCGCTCTTCATGTGTCAGGACCCCGACTCGATGTCACATCGATCTAGCCGGTAACACCTCATATCACTTTGCGGCCTCACGCACGGTATCCCCACGGGTGTCGCCTTACCTTTGCCCGGGACCGTTTGCGCCTTTTGGCTCACGTATATGATAGTGTCGCTAGCATCCATATGATAAGGAGCCCGGGCTGACATGACTAGTCGTAAACCCAAAGTGGCACAGACTTACAGGGACAGGCATCCATGACCCAGCTTCGAACGTGTCGGTCATCAGCAAGTGGGTCCGGGCTGTAGCACTGGGCTAGCAGGACTCCGGTAAACCGGGCTGTAGCGGGCTAACAGGACTCCGGTACTCAAAGCGTGACATTTCCCCGAAGGGACAGACACAGGAACAAAGAAGGACACATGCCGGCCAGCCTAAGTGTTCCAGAGCAGTAGCAAGCTACCATGGCTCAGCGGTAACACTAGGAGACATTTCCCGGTAAGAGAGGCTACTAAAGTTAAACAACTAGATAGTCAGATCCCACACATACCAAGCATTTCAATCATACACACAATATGCTCGATATGTGCAAATACAACGAAGCATCACAACATGACTCTACGACACAAGTACTTTATTTAAGGCTCAGAGAGCCATACATAACATACACAAGGTACGGGTCACACGACCCAGCATTCAAGTCATACAGTCATACAAACCAGCAGCGGAAGTAACTTGTCTGAGTACAGACAACTAGTAAAATAAAAGAGGCTTGGAAAGCCTAGCTATACTACGTGGTCCTTCACAAGCTCAGGATCACCACCTGGGCCTTTAGCCTACTCGTTGATGTCAATGTCTACATAGAACCCATCAGAAGGGGTTGCAGCGTCTTCTGTAAAAATGTAAATTATAGCAACATGAGTACAAAGGTACTCAGCAAGACTTACATCAGATCCTACATACATGCATATTATCAAGAAGGGTTGGTGGAGTTATTGCAGCAAGCCAGCTTTGACTCTTGGCTAGACTATCCTACGATACTTTGACTTGAAATGGTTTTGCGCACACGAGTCCACTACGCACCACTTCAATACACTACCGAGGATCCACCTCCGTCTCCCTACGGATGAGCCATCCTCGGCACTCACACTTATCTTGAGGCTTTTAGTAGCTTCCATTTACTTGTCTATGAACTGTATAGGCAACCAAGTAGTCCTTTACCGCGGACGCGGCTATTCGAATAGATCATGATAACCCTGCAGGGGTGTACTTCTTCATACACGCTCTCACCACTTACCGTCGTTTACACGACATGTACTCGGCAACCTTCAAGCGGAAGCCCAACGTGGGTGTCGGCCACGACCTACCTAATCACCTAAGCCTCCAGTCCAGGTTTATTGCCTATTCAGGTTCCATCCGCAGGGAGTCCGGCCGAGGTTTCCCATACGGCCCCGAACGATGTGAACAGGGTTCCCGAGATACCTAAGGGGTATTCGGTACACCCGGCCACGTACCTACCGCATCACAGCCCACCCCTACGGTCAGCGCTGTCCACGGCCTCCAGTAGGCTACAAACACCAGAAACTACTTGCAACTCCTGGACGGAGAACTAGGGTGAATAAGAAGCCGAGAGGGTCCATTGGTTTCGGGCCCAATGCATGGTAGTAGTTGTATCTTAAATCACACATACAAATCTCAGTGCTTAAGGTCGGCTTCAATGAAACAACCCACCATGTACTCCTACATGGCCTCTCATCGATACCTTTACCAAATCGTGTTCACCACACCACTCTCATTACCGACATAATCATTTCACTCTAGCCCATCACCAGATGAACCAGACCTGACACGACTCTAAGCATAGCAGGCATAGCAAGGTAGGAACAACACATACATATGGCTCAATCAACTCCTACACATGCTAGTGGGTTTCATCTAGTTACTGTGGCAATGACAGGTCATGCAGAGGAAATGGGTTCAACTACCGTAGCACACAGCAGTTTGAAACGCGTTGTCTTAATGCAGTAAAAGAGAGCAGGAGCGAGAACATGGGATTGTATCAATATGATCAAATGGTTGGTTGCTTGCCTGATGGTTCGATGCACTGATACGGTTCTTCGTTAGGGTAATCACGGTACTCCTCGGAGACAGAACCTGTCGCAAAGGACACCGATACACAACCATCACCAAACAATGTGCAACAATATGATGCATGCATGAAACATGGCAATATGAGTGTGTTGGGCTAATGCAACTAAAACCAGAAGGGTTTGAACCAATTTGAATCAAAGATTCAAATTTCAAACTCAAATATGGCCTTTTAAAGTGCTTTTCCTTGTTATGCTTTAAACATCAATTTAACTTGTTTGATCATGCATGAAAATAGTACAGATGGATAGATTGGATTTTTCTGATCATTCATATATAATTTGTCTGATTTGGAGTTACAGAATAAAAGTTATGAATTTTTGAAGTTTAAATAATATTCTGGAATTTCCTGATTTAAATTAAATCCAGAAATATATATATTGCGCCAGCATGACGTCAGCATGACGTCAGTGGTCAACTGCGGCTGGCTGGGGTCAAACCTGACGTGTGGGGTCCACATGTCAGTGACAGGGGGGTTTAACAGGGTTAATTTAATCCTAATTAGGAATTAGTGGCGCTGGGGCCCACTGGTCAGTGTCAGGGGGGTAGTTAGTTTAACTAATTCGGTTAGTGCTAATCCTAATTAGCTAACAGGGCTGGGCCCACCTGTCATGGACACAGGGGGGTCCTGCCGTGGTCAAGGTGGGTCAAACCCACCGGCGACATGACGCCGGCGAGGCCCGAGACGGCGGCGCGATACGGAAACGCGCTACAGGGCACGGGCGAGGCCGTGCTTGGGCTCGTTGGAGAGCCCTTGCTCCCGCGCGTCGAACGGTGGTGGTGGCCGTGCCTGAGGTGGCCGGTACCGACGACGGCGAGCTAGTGAGTGGCGGCCGGAGTTCGGGTGCGGTCGGGATCGGCGCTGCTGCTCGCAAGCGAGGGAGCTGAGGCGCTGGAGGGGCTCTACGGGTCCTTACGGACTTGTTGGACTCGCCGGGGTGACCAAATGGTCACCGGAGCTGCGTCGACGGCGAGCTCGGCGACGGCGGAGGTTCGGCCGTGGTGGGAAACGGGGTTACGGTGCGGGAACGAGGGGGAAAAGAGGGGGAAACGGTGGCGGAGCTCACCGCGGTTGCAGTGGGCGTCGAAGCGGGCTCGGGGACGCGCTGGAGACGACGAATCGACGGCGATGGTGGTCGGAGCCCGAGGAGGAAGACGATGGCGTGGAGGCGATGCAGAGCTTCCCGAGGGGCTTGGCTTGGTGCGGAGGAAGAGGGGGTCGCGGCGGAGCTCCTGAGCTCAGCGGAGGGGCGAGGGGTGGCCGGTGACGGCTGCTATGGCGAACGACGGCGAGGGGTGCGTTCGGACACGGGAGAGAGAGAGCGAGGGAGAGGAGAGGAAGAACCGGGGAGAGTGAGAGAGAGCAGGGGAGGGCGTGGCGTCGTCCGGGGCATCGAGGGCGACGAGAAGGGCGCCAGGCAGGCAGGGAGTGAGGTGGCGTGGCGCGGTGGCGCGCGCGCGCGCCGGGCACACTCCCCTCCCTCTGTCGAGGACGAAGACGACAGAGGGGGGAGACGGGCTGGGCCGCCTACTGGCTGGGCCGGCCAGCTGGCTGGGCTGCACAGGGAGGAGCCCCAGGTAAGCTTCTCCCTTTTATTTATTTCTGTTTTCTAATTTCTGACATTTGTTTTGATTTAAATAAAATATTAAATCATTTTATAACCTTATGCCAATTTTTGCAGGAGCTAGATATATTATTCCAGAGCTCCCCAATAGGTGGCATAATTTTTGGACATATATTAATATATATAGTTAATATATTTCCAATGCAAATATTTATGCATTAATTCCAAATGCCCAAAATAAATACCTATGAGATCTTAAAAATATTGGTTTGATTTTTATCTCTATCCAATATTTTCAGAGAGCAACATGAGCATTTTCTTGGACCTTTTTGGAGAAATTTTTATTTGGATCATTTTCAGAAATGATTCTGAGGGTTTCACAAATCCCCATTTCAAGTTAAATGGAATTTTAAACATGATGCACACACTCTGATGCATGACTAGCTAGGGTGTGACAACTCACCCCCACTCAAAAGAATCTCGTCCCGAGATTTGGGTTCCTCCGGGAAGAAGGCGGGATACTCGAGTCGAAGACGATCCTCCCTTTCCCAAGTTGCTTCATCCTCAGAATGGTGCGACCATTGTACTTTGAGAAACTTGATATTATGACGTCGAGTGGTACGTTCGGCCTGATCGAGAATACGAATGGGGTACTCTCGATATGTAAGATTATCTTGGAGATCAAGCGTTTCGTGGTCCACTCCACGGATAGGATCCGAGAAGCAACGCCTGAGTTGAGAAACGTGGAAGACATCGTGGACTCTGGAGAGGTGCGGAGGTAGTTCCAACTGGTAGGCAACTTCTCCTCGTTTGGCGAGAATGCGAAAAGGTCCAATGTAACGAGGGGCCAATTTGCCTTTGATACCGAAACGATGGGTTCCCTTCAGAGGGGTGACCCGAAGATAAGCCTTCTCGTCAACCTCGAAAGTCATAGCCTTATGTTTTCGGTCATATTGACTCTTTTGACGAGATTTGGCTGTTTTCAACTTTTCACGAACGACGAACTTGTTCTTCTGCTTCCTGAATCATGTCCGGGCCAAAGAATTGTCTTTCCCCGGTTTCTGACCAGTTAAGGGGTGTTCGACACCGTCGTCCATAGAGAACTTCAAAAGGGGCTTTACCCAAGCTAGACTGATAGCTGTTGTTGTAAGCGAATTCGGCAAATGGAAGGCACTTCTCCCAGTCCATTCCGAATGAGATAACAGAGGCTCGAAGCATGTCTTCTAGAATCTGGTTGACGCGTTCCACTTGACCACTCGACTGAGGGTGGAAGGCGGTGCTAAAGGAGAGACGGGTTCCCATAGCATTTTGGAAACTTTCCCAAAATCGAGAGGTGAAAAGACTTCCTCGATCCGAGTTGATTTCCAAAGGAACACCATGGAGGGACACTATTCGGGAGATGTATAAGTCTGCCAGCTGACTAGCGGTTATACTCTCACGAACAGGTAAGAAATGGGCTACTTTGGAAAGACGATCGACAACAACGAAAATAGCATTATTCCCTCTCTTGGTCCTGGGAAAACCGGTAATGAAATCCATACCAATTTTATCCCATTTCCATTCAGGAATAGCTAAGGGTTGAAGGGTGCCAGCAGGCCGTTGATGCTCTGCTTTTACACGACGACAGACGTCGCAATTAGCAATATACTGAGCAATTTCTCTCTTCATCCTAGTCCACCAGAACCTCTGGCGTAGGTCCTGATACATCTTAGTACTACCGGGATGAATGGTGAGAGGAGATTCATGAGCTTCCTTAAGGATCAATCGCCTCAGGTTTCGCACTTTGGGAACCACTAGTCGATTCCCGAAGTATACGACCCCTTGATCATTAATGGAGAAGCAATTCGCAAATCCTTTCTGGATGTTTCTCTTGATGCGGGAAATTCCCGGATCTACCTTCTGTTCTTTGATAATCTGATCCGTAAGGGTAGGTTTTGCCACCAAGGTGGAAAGAAAACCTTGAGGTACAATGTGAAGGTTAAGCTTCCGAAATTCCTCATGGAGAAGCGGTTGACTTTGTTGTAACATCAGGTTGTTACAATAAGATTTACGACTTAGCGCATCAGCCATGACGTTGGCTTTCCCTGGGGTGTAGGTTATCCCTAAGTCGAAGTCTGTGATCAACTCAACCCAACGTCTTTGCCTGAGATTCAGATCCGGTTGGGTGAAAATGTACTTCAGACTTTGGTGATCAGTGAATATTTCGCAACGATTACCGAGGAGGTAATGTCGCCAGGTCTTAAGTGCATAGACTACGGCTGCAAGCTCTAGATCATGAGTAGGATAATTCTCCTCATGTGGGTGCAATTGCCGTGAAGCGTAAGCAGTTACGTGTCGATCTTGCATGAGAATGCAACCTAGTCCTTGTCGCGAGGCGTCGCAGTAGATAACAAAGTCCTTGGAGAAGTCTGTCGGTACCAGTACGGGAGCAGAGGTCAGGCGTCTTTTCAGTTCCTGAAAGTTGTGCTCACATTGTGGAGTCCATTCGAACTTCTTATCTTTCTTGAGGAGTTCGGTTAGAGGTTTAGCAACCTTGGAGAAGTTCTCGACAAAGCGACGACAATAGCTTGCTAAGCCCAGAAAACTCCGAACTTGCTTGACCGATTCAGGTGGAGTCCAATTAAGGACGGCTTGAACTCGCTCAGGGTTAACAGCAATACCTTTACCAGATATTACATGACCCAGATAGGTCACTTCTGACAACCAGAATTCACATTTAGAAAATTTGGCATAAAGGGAATACTCTCGAAGTTTCTTCAACACTAGCCTTAAATGTTCGGCATGTTCTTCCTCGTTCTTGGAGTAGATGAGTATATCATCGAGGTAAACTACGACGAATTTATCCAAATACTCCATGAAGATTGAGTTCATTAACCGAGAAAAGGTGGCTGGAGCGTTGGTTAAACCGAAGGACATGACGGTGTACTCGTATTGGCCATAACGAGTAACAAAGGCCGTTTTAGGAATGTCCCCGTTTCTGATTTTGATTTGATGGTAGCCGAACCTCAAATCCATCTTGGAGAAGACTGAGGATCCAGCGAGCTGATCATACAGGTCGTTGATCCTGGGAAGCGGATATTTGTTCTTGATTGTGACCAAATTGACAGGTCGGTAATCTACAACCATCCGGTCCGTACCATCCTTCTTCTTGACGAATAGGACGGGGCAAGCCCACGGAGATGAACTAGGTCGGATGAAACCCTTTTTCAAGGACTCATCTAGTTGTTTCTTAAGCTCGGCTAGTTCTAGGGGTGCCATCTTATAAGGTCTTCTAGCAATCGGAACGGTTCCTGGGATGAGGTCTATTACGAACTCGACATCCCTGTCAGGTGGAACACCTGGCAATTCCTCTGGAAAGACATCCGGGAAGTCACAGACTACCGGAATGTCCTCAAGGTCTGGCAAAGGGCTAGCGTTAAGAGAATATAATTGTCGCTTGGCTATTCGGGTCAAGACATTGACTATCTTCCCCGAAGGATGGGTGAGTTGAACAGTCCTAGAGAAGCAATCAATTTTGGCTTGATGAGCTGACATCCAGTCCATACCCAAAATGATATTAATATCTGAAGATTTAAGGGCTATCAAAGACGCGAGGAAAACAAGTCTGTCGACTTGGATTTCATTTCCATAACTTACCCTAGAGGTCTGCCATCTAGACCCGGGAGTAGAAATTTCCATAGTGGATGGCATGTCACAGAATGCGGTGTTATGCAAACGAGCATAGTTCTCGGATATAAATGAATGAGAGGCTCCTGTATCGAAAAGAACAGATGCCGGGTGGCAATTAACAAGGAGCGTACCGAGAACGACGTTGGGATCCTCTTGAGCTTCTTCGACAGAGATACAGTTGACATGGCCACGTGAGGCGGTGGCCGGCTTGGCGTGGAACACTTTCCCCGTTGGCTTGCCACGGCCAACGGCTTTAGCAGATTGGTTGGGGTTGGTCTGGGGACACTCACGCATATAGTGGCCAGATTCCCCACACTTGAAACAAGTTACGGAACTGGTACGTGGAGGAGCATTGTTGGTTGGACCCCCATAGGGCTTGGCCGGTGCAGACTGTTGAACAGGGCGAGGCGCCTGGAAAGATGGCCTCGGTGTGAACCTGGGTGGCAGGGCGGTGTTGGGTACCCACACGCGGCGCTTCTGAGGACCAGCACCGGATGAGGAACCCATGTCACGGCCATGCTTGCGTGTTGCGTCATAGTCAGTCTGACCAGTTTCAGCACTGATGGCTTTGTTGACAAGTTTCTGGAAAGATGTGCACTCATGCAGACGGAGGTCACGGCGAAGCTCAGAACTAAGTCCCTTACGGAACCTTGCTTGCTTCTTGGCATCAGTAGACACTTCCTCAGTTGCATATCGTGCGAGGTTACCAAACTCCCTGCTGTAAACATCCACAGAAAGTCGGCCTTGGGTGAAACTGCAAAATTCCTCACGTTTACGGTCCATGAGACCCTCCGGAATGTGATGTTCACGGAAAGCCTCACTGAATTCAGCCCAAGTAGTGACATGGCCCGCTGGGCGCATAGCTCCATAATTCTCCCACCATAGACTGGCGGGGCCTTCAAGATGATATGCAGCAAAGGTGACCTTGTCAGCCTCCGCTACCAGCGCGGAACGCAGTTTGTGAGAGATACTGCGAAGCCAGTCATCAGCGTCGAGAGGCTCGACGGAGTGGTGGAACGTGGGTGGATGCAATTTGATAAAATCACTGAGTGACACCACGTTAGTCCTCTGATGGTGTGCCGTGTTCTGTTCAATACGCTCCAACAAACGGTTAGTCTCCCGCTTGTTTCTCTCAGCTTCCATCATAACCTCGGCTAGGGAAGGAGGATGAGGCAGATTTGCATCCCTGACTTCACTGCCTTCGGCCTGCTCTTGAGGAGCAGGGTTAGCGCGCGTGTTGACCATCCTAGGTAAACAAGACAATGATTTAGTCAGGATGATAAAATTCCAACATAGGATACAAAATGTAAGGAATAACTCAGAATGCAAGATGATCATCCGTATGACATGGTAGATACAGAAACTGCTTCTTTTATTCCATCGTCATACATACCATACAGGGTTTAGTACAAGACCAAACAAAGTACTATTACGGTGAAAAGAGGATTACATCTCATCGGAGGCATCCCAAGCTCCTATACATTATTTTTCTACATCTCCGGAAGAGTACAAACTAGGTCATATCCCACGATCACGCGGGACGATAGACAACACAGCTAGAGCAAACTAGCGATACTACCACTAGCTCAGACTGATCTGTAGTAGTCTTCATAGAAGTCACCTCCATAGCCTGGAAGCTCAACATGATCATCCGGAAATAGACGATCTCGCGGAGCTTGTGGACCATAGGGGCTAGGATGAGGTCTTGGACCAACAGACGGTGGCCTGCGGGGACTGCGAGGTGGGGTGATGCCTCCTACATCACGCCAACCCATCACGTCTGGCAGAGCAGATCTCACAGGATAGAGATCGCGCATATCCGAATATCCAGCTTGCACCGCCGGTGCGAACCGAGTCAATGTGGCCCAGTGGTCAGCACGGGTATTGAAGAGCTCTAACCTCAAGGCCCGATTTTCACGGTCCTTATCCTCGAGCATCTCAGCAGTGGTGCGAGTCCGTGAATCCTCCTGAGTGGGGTCAGCATAGATAGCCTGGAGATACCCTTGTGCTCCCGGAAGTGATCCTGGCATATACCGGAAATCAGAGTCCCGAAATAGACCAGATCTGACTCGCATGATGGTCATCATAGAGTAGGCGGCGTCCTGCACAACCATCTCAATAGTAACCCCGAGTCCATAGGAGCAGTGAAGGGGCTCGGTGGATTCAGGATAAGATGGAAATATCCTGACAGTGCAGAGATATTGGCTTTGATTAAAGTCTCGAAATTGCTCTTCGACCGTGTACTCAGGATACCAGCGGTATCCAGCCTCAGTCATTACCCTGACCAACTTGGCAGTATGGCCGGGTACATCTAGGCATCGAGTCAGGCGAACCACTTGATTGCGGTCGCGAGTGGCCATCTGAAAGCACAATCATAATGCAAAGGCATTAGAATTTCTAGCAAAATTTCGGCAGCATAACAGCTGTAAATGCTCAAGAAGGATTTTGAGACATTTGACAAAGGATTTCATACACACTCAACATCATCATATCAAATTCTGAATCCATCCTAGCAACATAATATGGTAGAAGAACTGAACTAGGCTTGTATCCATCATACCTATAAGGTACTACTGATTAGTAACACGTGATCCTGATAGAGAGAATAGATCCTAATTCCTTAACCCCCGGTGGAAGAATGGACTGACTCAGATCAGAATGTCATAAGATAAAGGAGTAAAAAGAGCCTTACGTTCCAACCCACAAACAATTCCCCTACATATAACTAAAGAATTTCTAGACTCAACATCGACCA
>NC_041391.1:461498919-461572850 GCF_002162155.2 Triticum dicoccoides
GCAGAGCTTCCCGAGGGGCTTGGCTTGGTGCGGAGGAAGAGGGGGTCGCGGCGGAGCTCCTGAGCTCAGCGGAGGGGCGAGGGGTGGCCGGTGACGGCTTCTATGGCGAACGACGGCGAGGGGTGCGTTCGGACATGGGAGAGAAAGAGCGAGGGAGAGGAGAGGAAGAACCGGGGAGAGTGAGAGAGAGCAGGGGAGGGCGTGGCGTCGTCCGGGGCATCGAGGGGGACGAGAAGGGCGCAAGGCAGGCAGGGAGGGAGGTGGCATGGCGCGGTGGCGCGCGCGCGCGCCGGGCACACTCCCCTCCCTCTGTCGAGGACGAAGACGACAGAGGGGGGAGACGGGCTGGGCCGCCTACTGGCTGGGCCGGCCAGCTGGCTGGGCGGCACAGGGAGGAGCCCCAGGTAAGCTTCTCCCTTTTATTTATTTCTGTTTTCTAATTTCTGACATTTGTTTTGATTTAAATAAAATATTAAATCATTTTATAACCTTATGCCAATTTTTGCAGGAGCTAGATATATTATTCCAGAGCTCCCCAACAGGTGGCATAATTTTTGGACATATATTAATATATATAGTTAATATATTTCCAATGCAAATATTTATGCATTAATTCCAAATGCCCAAAATAAATACCTATGAGATCTTAAAAATATTGGTTTGATTTTTATCTCTGTCCAATATTTTCAGAGAGCAACATGAGCATTTTCTTGGACCTTTTTGGAGAAATTTTTATTTGGATCATTTTCAGAAATGATTCTGAGGGTTTCACAAATCCCCATTTCAAGTTAAATGGAATTTTAAACATGATGCACACACTCTGATGCATGACTAGCTAGGGTGTGACAACTCACCCCCACTCAAAAGAATCTCGTCCCGAGATTTGGGTTCCTCCGGGAAGAAGGCGGGATACTCGAGTCGAAGACGATCCTCCCTTTCCCAAGTTGCTTCATCCTCAGAATGGTGCGACCATTGTACTTTGAGAAACTTGATATTATGACGTCGAGTGGTACGTTCGGCCTGATAGAGAATACGAATGGGGTACTCTCGATATGTAAGATTATCTTGGAGATCAAGCGTTTCGTGGTCCACTCCACGGATAGGATCCGAGAAGCAACGCCTGAGTTGAGAAACGTGGAAGACATCGTGGACTCTGGAGAGGTGCGGAGGTAGTTCCAACTGGTAGGCAACTTCTCCTCGTTTGGCGAGAATGCGAAAAGGTCCAATGTAACGAGGGGCCAATTTGCCTTTGATACCGAAACGATGGGTTCCCTTCAGAGGGGTGACCCGAAGATAAGCCTTCTCGTCAACCTCGAAAGTCATAGCCTTATGTTTTCGGTCATATTGACTCTTTTGACGAGATTGGGCTGTTTTCAACTTTTCACGAACGACGAACTTGTTCTTCTGCTTCCTGAATCATGTCCGGGCCAAAGAATTGTCTTTCCCCGGTTTTCTGACCAGTTAAGGGGTGTTCGACACCGTCGTCCCTAGAGAACTTCAAAAGGGGCTTTACCCAAGCTAGACTGATAGCTGTTGTTGTAAGCGAATTCGGCAAATGGAAGGCACTTCTCCCAGTCCATTCCGAATGAGATAACAGAGGCTCGAAGCATGTCTTCTAGAATCTGGTTGACGCGTTCCACTTGACCACTCGACTGAGGGTGGAAGGCGGTGCTAAAGGAGAGACGGGTTCCCATAGCATTTTGGAAACTTTCCCAAAATCGAGAGGTGAAAAGACTTCCTCGATCCGAGTTGATTTCCAAAGGAACACCATGGAGGGACACTATTCGGGAGATGTATATGTCTGCCAGCTGACTAGCGGTTATACTCTCACGAACAGGTAAGAAATGGGCTACTTTGGAAAGACGATCGGCAACAACGAAAATAGCATTATTCCCTCTCTTGGTCCTGGGAAAACCGGTAATGAAATCCATACCAATTTTATCCCATTTCCATTCAGGAATAGCTAAGGGTTGAAGGGTGCCAGCAGGCCGTTGATGCTCTGCTTTTACACGACGACAGACGTCGCAATTAGCAATATACTGAGCAATTTCTCTCTTCATCCTAGTCCACCAGAACCTCTGGCGTAGGTCCTGATACATCTTAGTACTACCGGGATGAATGGTGAGAGGAGATTCATGAGCTTCCTTAAGGATCAATCGCCTCAGGTTTCGCACTTTGGGAACCACTAGTCGATTCCCGAAGTATACGACCCCTTGATCATTAATGGAGAAGCAATTCGCAAATCCTTTCTGGATGTTTCTCTTGATGCGGGAAATTCCCGGATCTACCTTCTGTTCTTTGATAATCTGATCCGTAAGGGTAGGTTTTGCCACCAAGGTGGAAAGAAAACCTTGAGGTACAATGTGAAGGTTAAGCTTCCGAAATTCCTCATGGAGAAGCGGTTGACTTTGTTGTAACATCAGGTTGTTACAATAAGATTTACGACTTAGCGCATTAGCCATGACGTTGGCTTTCCCTGGGGTGTAGGTTATCCCTAAGTCGAAGTCTGTGATCAACTCAACCCAACGTCTTTGCCTGAGATTCAGATCCGGTTGGGTGAAAATGTACTTCAGACTTTGGTGATCAGTGAATATTTCGCAACGATTACCGAGGAGGTAATGTCGCCAGGTCTTAAGTGCATAGACTACGGCTGCAAGCTCTAGATCATGAGTAGGATAATTCTCCTCATGTGGGTGCAATTGCCGTGAAGCGTAAGCAGTTACGTGTCGATCTTGCATGAGAATGCAACCTAGTCCTTGTCGCGAGGCGTCGCAGTAGATAACAAAGTCCTTGGAGAAGTCTGTCGGTACCAGTACGGGAGCAGAGGTCAGGCGTCTTTTCAGTTCCTGAAAGTTGTGCTCACATTGTGGAGTCCATTCGAACTTCTTATCTTTCTTGAGGAGTTCGGTTAGAGGTTTAGCAACCTTGGAGAAGTTCTCGACAAAGCGACGACAATAGCTTGCTAAGCCCAGAAAACTCCGAACTTGCTTGACCGATTCAGGTGGAGTCCAATTAAGGACGGCTTGAACTCGCTCAGGGTTAACAGCAATACCTTTACCAGATATTACATGACCCAGATAGGTCACTTCTGACAACCAGAATTCACATTTAGAAAATTTGGCATAAAGGGAATGCTCTCGAAGTTTCTTCAACACTAGCCTTAAATGTTCGGCATGTTCTTCCTCGTTCTTGGAGTAGATGAGTATATCATCGAGGTAAACTACGACGAATTTATCCAATACTCCATGAAGATTGAGTTCATTAACCGAGAAAAGGTGGCTGGAGCGTTGGTTAAACCGAAGGACATGACGGTGTACTCGTATTGGCCATAACGAGTAACAAAGGCCGTTTTAGGAATGTCCCCGTTTCTGATTTTGATTTGATGGTAGCCGAACCTCAAATCCATCTTGGAGAAGACTGAGGATCCAGCGAGCTGATCATACAGGTCGTTGATCCTGGGAAGCGGATATTTGTTCTTGATTGTGACCAAATTGACAGGTCGGTAATCTACAACCATCCGGTCCGTACCATCCTTCTTCTTGACGAATAGGACGGGGCAAGCCCACGGAGATGAACTAGGTCGGATGAAACCCTTTTTCAAGGACTCATCTAGTTGTTTCTTAAGCTCGGCTAGTTCTAGGGGTGCCATCTTATAAGGTCTTCTAGCAATCGGAACAGTTCCTGGGATGAGGTCTATTACGAACTCGACATCCCTGTCAGGTGGAACACCTGGCAATTCCTCTGGAAAGACATCCGGGAAGTCACAGACTACCGGAATGTCCTCAAGGTCTGGCAAAGGGCTAGCGTTAAGAGAATATAATTGTCGCTTGGCTATTCGGGTCAAGACATTGACTATCTTCCCCGAAGGATGGGTGAGTTGAACAGTCCTAGAGAAGCAATCAATTTTGGCTTGATGAGCTGACATCCAGTCCATACCCAAAATGATATTAATATCTGAAGATTTAAGGGCTATCAAAGACGCGAGGAAAACAAGTCTGTCGACTTGGATTTCATTTCCATAACTTACCCTAGAGGTCTGCCATCTAGACCCGGGAGTAGAAATTTCCATAGTGGATGGCATGTCACAGAATGCGGTGTTATGCAAACGAGCATAGTTCTCGGATATAAATGAATGAGAGGCTCCTGTATCGAAAAGAACAGATGCCGGGTGGCAATTAACAAGGAGCGTACCGAGAACGACGTTGGGATCCTCTTGAGCTTCTTCGACAGAGATACAGTTGCCATGGCCACGTGAGGCGGTGGCCGGCTTGGCGTGGAACACTTTCCCTGTCGGCTTGCCACGGCCAACGGCTTTAGCAGATTGGTTGGGGTTGGTCTGGGGACACTCACGCATATAGTGGCCAGATTCCCCACACTTGAAACAAGTTATGGAACTGGTACGTGGAGGAGCATTGTTGGTTGGACCCCCATAGGGCTTGGCCGGTGCAGACTGTTGAACAGGGCGAGGCGCCTGGAAAGATGGCCTCAGTGTGAACCTGGGTGGCAGGGCGGTGTTGGGTACCCACACGCGGCGCTTCTGAGGACCAGCACCGGATGAGGAACCCATGTCACGGCCATGCTTGCGTGTTGCGTCATAGTCAGTCTGACCAGTTTCAGCACTGATGGCTTTGTTGACAAGTTTCTGGAAAGATGTGCACTCATGCAGACGGAGGTCACGGCGAAGCTCAGAACTAAGTCCCTTACGGAACCTTGCTTGCTTCTTGGCATCAGTAGACACTTCCTCAGTTGCATATCGTGCGAGGTTACCAAACTCCCTGCTGTAAACATCCACAGAAAGTCGGCCTTGGGTGAAACTGCAAAATTCCTCACGTTTACGGTCCATGAGACCCTCCGGAATGTGATGTTCACAGAAAGCCTCACTGAATTCAGCCCAAGTAGTGACATGGCCTGCTGGGCGCATAGCTCCATAATTCTCCCACCATAGACTGGCGGGGCCTTCAAGATGATATGCAGCAAAGGTGACCTTGTCAGCCTCCGCTACCAGCGCGGAACGCAGTTTGTGAGAGATACTGCGAAGCCAGTCATCAGCGTCGAGAGGCTCGACGGAGTGGTGGAACGTGGGTGGATGCAATTTGATAAAATCACTGAGTGACACCACGTTAGTCCTCTGATGGTGTGCCGTGTTCTGTTCAATACGCTCCAACAAACGGTTAGTCTCCCGCTTGTTTCTCTCAGCTTCCATCATAACCTCGGCTAGGGAAGGAGGATGAGGCAGATTTGCATCCCTGACTTCACTGCCTTCGGCCTGCTCTTGAGGAGCAGGGTTAGCGCGCGTGTTGACCATCCTAGGTAAACAAGACAATGATTTAGTCAGGATGATAAAATTCCAACATAGGATACAAAATGTAAGGAATAACTCGGAATGCAAGATGATCATCCGTATGACATGGTAGATACAGAAACTGCTTCTTTTATTCCATCGTCATACATACCATACAGGGTTTAGTACAAGACCAAACAAAGTACTATTACGGTGAAAAGAGGATTACATCTCATCGGAGGCATCCCAAGCTCCTATACATTATTTTTCTACATCTCCGGAAGAGTACAAACTAGGTCATATCCCACGATCACGCGGGACGATAGACGACACAGCTAGAGCAAACTAGCGATACTACCACTAGCTCAGACTGATCTGTAGTAGTCTTCATAGAAGTCACCTCCATAGCCTGGAAGCTCAACATGATCATCCGGAAACAGACGATCTCGCGGAGCTTGTGGACCATAGGGGCTAGGATGAGGTCTTGGACCAACAGACGGTGGCCTGCGGGGACCGCGAGGTGGGGTGATGCCTCCTACATCACGCCAACCCATCACGTCTGGCAGAGCAGATCTGACAGGATAGAGATCGCGCATATCCGAATATCCAGCTTGCACCGCCGGTGCGAACCGAGTCAATGTGGCCCAGTGGTCAGCACGGGTATTGAAGAGCTCTAACCTCAAGGCCCGATTTTCACGGTCCTTATCCTCGAGCATCTCAGCAGTGGTGCGAGTCCGTGAATCCTCCTGAGTGGGGTCAGCATAGATAGCCTGGAGATACCCTTGTGCTCCCGGAAGTGATCCTGGCATATACCGGAAATCAGAGTCCCGAAATAGACCAGATCTGACTCGCATGATGGTCATCATAGAGTAGGCGGCGTCCTGCACAACCATCTCAATAGTAACCCCGAGTCCATAGGAGCAGTGAAGGGGCTCGGTGGATTCAGGATAAGATGGAAATATCCTGACAGTGCAGAGATACTGGCTTTGATTAAAGTCTCGAAATTGCTCTTCGACCGTGTACTCAGGATACCAGCGGTATCCAGCCTCAGTCATTACCCTGACCAACTTGGTAGTATGGCCGGGTACATCTAGGCATCGAGTCAGGCGAACCACTTGATTGAGGTCGCGAGTGGCCATCTGAAAGCACAATCATAATGCAAAGGCATTAGAATTTCTAGCAAAATTTCGGCAGCATAACAGCTGTAAATGCTCAAGAAGGATTTTGAGACATTTGACAAAGGATTTCATACACACTCAACATCATCATATCAAATTCTGAATCCATCCTAGCAACATAATATGGTAGAAGAACTGAACTAGGCTTGTATCCATCATACCTATAAGGTACTACTGATTAGTAACACGTGATCCTGATAGAGAGAATAGATCCTAATTCCTTAACCCCCGGTGGAAGAATGGACTGACTCAGATCAGAATGTCATAAGATAAAGGAGTAAAAAGAGCCTTACGTTCCAACCCACAAACAATTCCCCTACATATAACTAAAGAATTTCTAGACTCAACATCGACCATTTTGGCTTGGAGAACCTACAGGCAGTCCGGCTCTGATGCCAACGCTGTCAGGACCCCGACTCGATGTCACATCGATCTAGCCGGTAACACCTCATATCACTTTGCAGCCTCACGCACGGTATCCCCACGGGTGTCGCCTTACCTTTGCCCGGGACCGTTTGCGCCTTTTGGCTCACGTATATGATAGTGTCGCTAGCATCCATATGATAAGGAGCCCGGGCTGACATGACTAGTCGTAAACCCAAAGTGGCACAGACTTACAGGGACAGGCATCCATGACCCAGCTTCGAACGTGTCGGTCATCAGCAAGTGGGTCCGGGCTGTAGCACTGGGCTAGCAGGACTCCGGTAAACCGGGTTGTAGCGGGCTAACAGGACTCCGGTACTCAAAGCATGACATTTCCCCGAAGGGACAGACACAGGAACGAAGAAGGACACATGCCGGCCAGCCTAAGTGTTCCAGAGCAGTAGCAAGCTACCATGGCTCAGCGGTAACACTAGGAGACATTTCCCGGTAAGAGAGGCTACTAAAGATAAACAACTAGATAGTCAGATCCCACACATACCAAGCATTTCAATCATACACACAATATGCTCGATATGTGCAAATACAACGAAGCATCACAACATGACTCTACGACACAAGTACTTTATTTAAGGCTCAGAGAGCCATACATAACATACACAAGGTACGGGTCACACGACCCAACATTCAAGTCATACAGTCATACAAACCAGCAGCGGAAGTAACTTGTTTGAGTACAGACAACTAGTAAAATAAAAGAGGCTTGGAAAGCCTAGCTATACTACGTGGTCCTTCACAAGCTCAGGATCACCACCTGGGCCTTTAGCCTACTCGTTGATGTCAATGTCTACATAGAACCCATCAGAAGGGGTTGCAGCGTCTTCTGTAAAAATGTAAATTATAGCAACATGAGTACAAAGGTACTCAGCAAGACTTACATCAGATCCTACATACATGCATATTATCAAGAAGGGTTGGTGGAGTTATTGTAGCAAGCCAGCTTTGACTCTTGGCTAGACTATCCTACGATACTTTGACTTGAAATGGTTTTGCGCACACGAGTCCACTACTCACCACTTCAATACACTACCGAGGATCCACCTCCGTCTCCCTACGGATGAGCCATCCTCGGCACTCACACTTATCTTGAGGCTTTTAGTAGCTTCCATTTACTTGTCTATGAACTGTATAGGCAACCAAGTAGTCCTTTACCGCGGACGCGGCTATTCGAATAGATCATGATAACCCTGCAGGGGTGTACTTCTTCATACACGCTCTCACCACTTACCGTCGTTTACACGACATGTACTCGGCAACCTTCAAGCGGAAGCCCAACGTGGGTGTCGGCCACGACCTACCTAATCACCTAAGCCTCCAGTCCAGGTTTATTGCCTATTCAGGTTCCATCCGCAGGGAGTCCGGCCGAGGTTTCCCATACGGCCCCGAACGATGTGAACAGGGTTCCCGAGATACCTAAGGGGTATTCGGTACACCCGGCCACGTACCTACCGCATCACAGCCCACCCCTACGGTCAGCGCTGTCCACGGCCTCCAGTAGGCTACAAACACCAGAAACTACTTGCAACTCCTGGACAGAGAACTAGGGTGAATAAGAAGCCGAGAGGGTCCATTGGTTTCGGGCCCAATGCATGGTAGTAGCTGTATCTTAAATCACACATACAGATCTCAGTGCTTAAGGTCGGCTTCAATGAAACAACCCACCATGTACTCCTACATGGCCTCTCATCGATACCTTTACCAAATCGTGTTCACCACACCACTCTCATTACCGACATAATCATTTCACTCTAGCCCATCACCAGATGAATCAGACCTGACACGACTCTAAGCATAGCAGGCATAGCAAGGTAGGAACAACACATACATATGGCTCAATCAACTCCTACACATGCTAGTGGGTTTCATCTAGTTACTGTGGCAATGACAGGTCATGCAGAGGAAATGGGTTCAACTACCGTAGCACACAGCAGTTTGAAACGCGTTGTCTTAATGCAGTAAAAGAGAGCAGGAGCGAGAACATGGGATTGTATCGATATGATCAAATGGTTGGTTGCTTGCCTGATGGTTCGATGCACTGATACGGTTCTTCGTTAGGGTAATCACGGTACTCCTCGGAGACAAAACCTGTCGCAAAGGACACCGATACACAACCATCACCAAACAATGTGCAACAATATGATGCATGCATGAAACATGGCAATATGAGTGTGTTGGGCTAATGCAACTAAAACCAGAAGGGTTTGAACCAATTTGAATCAAAGATTCAAATTTCAAACTCAAATATGGCCTTTTAAAGTGCTTTTCCTTGTTCTTCTTTAAACATCAATTTAACTTGTTTGATCATGCATGAAAATAGTACAGATGGATAGATTGGATTTTTCTGATCATTTTTCATATATAATTTGTCTGATTTGGAGTTACAGAATAAAAGTTATGAATTTTTGAAGTTTAAATAATATTCTGGAATTTCCTGATTTAAAATAAATCCAGAAATATATATATTGCGCCAGCATGACGTCAGCATGACGTCAGTGGTCAACTGCGGCTGGCTGGGGTCAAACCTGACGTGTGGGGTCCACACGTCAGTGACAGGGGGGGTTTAACAGGGTTAATTTAATCCTAATTAGGAATTAGTGGCGCTGGGGCCCACTGGTCAGTGTCAGGGGGGGTAGTTAGTTTAACTAATTCGGTTAGTGCTAATCCTAATTAGCTAACAGGGCTGGGCCCACCTGTCATGGACACAGGGGGGTCCTGCCGTGGTCAAGGTGGGTCAAACCCACCAGCGACATGACGCCGGCGAGGCCCGAGACGGCGGCGCGATACGGAAACGCGCTACAGGGCACGGGCGAGGCCGTGCTTGGGCTCGTTGGAGAGCCCTTGCTCCCGCGCGTCGAACGGTGGTGGTGGCCGTGCTTGAGGTGGCCGGTACCGACGACGGCGAGCTCGTGAGCGGCAGCCGGAGTTCGGGTGCGGTCGGGATCGGCGCTGCTGCTCGCAAGCGAGGGAGCTGAGGCGCTGGAGGGGCTCTACGGGTCCTTACGGACTTGTTGGACTCGCCGGGGTGACCAAATGGTCACCGGAGCTGCGTCGACGGCGAGCTCGGCGACGGCGGAGGTTCGGCCGTGGTGGGAAACGGGGTTACGGTGCGGGAACGAGGGGGAAAAGAGGGGGAAACGGTGGCGGAGCTCACCGCGGTTGCAGTGGGCGTCGAAGCGGGCTCGGGGACGCGCTGGAGACGACGAATCGACGGCGATGGTGGTCGGAGCCCGAGGAGGAAGACGATGGGTGGAGGCGATGCAGAGCTTCCCGAGGGGCTTGGCTTGGTGGGGAGGAAGAGGGGGTCACGGCGGAGCTCCTGAGCTCAGCGGAGGGGCGAGGGGTGGCCGGTGACGGCTGCTATGGCGAACGGCGGCGAGGGGTGCGTTCGGACACGGGAGAGAGAGAGCGAGGGAGAGGAGAGGAAGAACCGGGGAGAGTGAGAGAGAGCAGGGGAGGGCGTGGCGTCGTCCGGGGCATCGAGGGCGACGAGAAGGGCGCCAGGCAGGCAGGGAGGGAGGTGGCGTGGCGCGGTGGCGCGCGCGCGCGCCGGGCACACTCCCCTCCCTCTGTCGAGGACGAAGACGACAGAGGGGGGAGACGGGTTGGGCCGCCTACTGGCTGGGCCGGCCAGCTGGCTAGGCTGCACAGGGAGGAGCCCCAGGTAAGCTTCTCCCTTTTATTTATTTCTGTTTTCTAATTTCTGACATTTGTTTTGATTTAAATAAAATATTAAATCATTTTATAACCTTATGCCAATTTTTGCAGGAGCTAGATATATTATTCCAGAGCTCCCCAACAGGTGGCATAATTTTTGGACATATATTAATATATATAGTTAATATATTTCCAATGCAAATATTTATGCATTAATTCCAAATGCCCAAAATAAATACCTATGAGATCTTAAAAATATTGGTTTGATTTTTATCTCTGTCCAATATTTTCAGAGAGCAACATGAGCATTTTCTTGGACCTTTTTGGAGAAATTTTTATTTGGATCATTTTCAGAAATGATTCTGAGGGTTTCACAAATCCCCATTTCAAGTTAAATGGAATTTTAAACATGATGCACACACTCTGATGCATGACTAGCTAGGGTGTGACATCATGCGATCTCCGCCCCCCGCCGAACCGAAAGGGGCCCGGTCCGCCGGCCCCATAGGTGTTCGTGGATCAGTTTCCCCGACAGTGCCATAGGAGGGCCAGCCCTCGCCCCTCCTCCCCTCCTTTATATATGGAGGAAAGGGGCACCCCATGAACACATAAGTTGATAATTAATCTTTAGCCATGTGCGGTGCTCCCCTCCACCATAATCCACCTCGGTCATATCGTAGCAGTGCTTACGCGAAGCGCTGCGTCGATAGCTTCATCAACACCGTCATCATACCGTCGTGCTGACGGAACTCTCCCTCGAAGCTCTACTGGATTGTGAGTTCGTGGGATGCCACCGAGCTGAACATGTGCAGATCGCGGAGGTGTCGTACGTTCGGTACTTGGATCGGTCGACCATGAAGACGTACGACTACATCAAGTGCGTTGCGATAACGCTTCCGCTTATGGTTTACGAGGGTACGTAGACAACACTCTCCCCTCGCATTGCTATGCATCACCATGATCTTGCGTGTGCGTAGGATTTTTTTTTGAAATTACTATGTTCCCCAACAGTGGTATCAGAGCCATGTTTATGCGTAGATGTTATATGCACGAGTAGAACACACGTGAGTTGTGGGCAATACAAGTCATACTGCTTACCAGCATGTCATACTTTGATTCGGCATTATTGTTGGACGAAGCGGCCCAGACCGACACTGTGCATACGCTTACGCGAGACTGGTTCTATCGACGTGCTTTGCACATAGGTGGCTGGCGGGTGTCAGTTTCTCCAACTTTAGTTGAATCGAGTGTGGCTACGCCCGATCCTTGTTGAAGGTTAAAACATCACTAACTTGACGAAATATCTTTGTGGTTTTGATGCATAGGTACGATCGGTTCTTGCTCAGCCTGTAGCAGCCACGTAAAACTTGCAACAACAAAGTAGAGGACGTCTAACTTGTTTTTGCAGGGCATGTTGTGATGTGATATGATCAAGACATGATGCTAAATTTTATTGTATGAGATTATCATGTTTTATAACAGAGTTATCGGCAACTGGCAGGAGCCATATGGTTGTTGCTTTATTGAATGCAATGTAATCGCCATTTAATTGCTTTACTTTATCACTAAGCGGTAGCAAGGTCGTACAAGCAATAGTTGGCGAGACGACAACGATGCTACGATGGAGATTAAGGTGTCGCACCGGTGACGATGGAGATCAAAGGCACAAGATGATGATGGCCATATCATATCACTTATATTGATTGCATGTGATGTTTATCCTTTATGCATCTTATTCTACTTTGATTGACGGTAGCATTATAAGATGATCTCGCACTAAATTTCAAGGTATAAGTGTTTTCCCTGAGTATGCACCGTTGCCAAAGTACGTCGTGCCGAGACACCATGTGATGATCGGGTGTGATAAGCTCAACGTTCACCTACAATGGGTGCAAGCCAGTTTTGCACACGCAGAAATACTCGGGTTAAACTTGATGAGCCTAGCATATGCAGATATGTCCTCGGAACACTGAGACCGAAAGGTCGAGCGTGAATCATATAGTAGATATGATGAACATAGTGATGTTCACCATTGAAAACTACTCCATCTCACGTGATGATCGGTTATGGATTAGTTGATTCGGATCACATGATCACTTAGATGATTGGAGGGATGTCTATCTAAGTGGGAGTTCTTAAGTAATATAATTAATTGAACTTCAATTTATCATGAACTTATTCCTGATAGTATTTTGCAAATTATGTTGTAGATCAATAGCTCGCGTTGTTGCTTCCCTCTGTTTTTATGTGTGTTCCTAGAGAAAACTAAGTTGAAATATGATAGTAGCAATGATGCGGACTGGGTCCGTGATCTGAGGTTTATCCTCATTGCTGCACAGAAGAATTATGTCCTTGATGCACCGCTAGGTGACAGACCTATTGCAGGAGCAGATGTAGATGTTATGAACGTTTGGCGAAGCTCAAGATGATGACTACTTGATAGTTTAGTGCACCATGCTTTACGGATTAGAATTGGGACTTCAAAGACATTTTGAACGTCATGGACCATATGAGATGTTCCAAGAGTTGAAGTTAATATTTCAAGCAAATACCCAAGTTGAGAGATATAAAGTCTCTACCAAGTTCTATAGCTAAAAGATGGTGGAGAATAGCTCAAGCAGTGAGCATGTGCTCAGATTGTCTGGCTACTACAATTGCTTGAATCAAGTGGGAGTTAATCTTCCAGATAAGATAGTGATTGACAGAGTTCTCTAGTCACCATCACCATGTTACTGGAACTTCGTAATGAACTATAGTATGCAAGGGATGACGAAAACAATTCCCGAGCTCTTCGTGATGCTGAAATCGACCAAGGTAGAAAGAGCATCAAGTGTTGATGACCGACAAGACCACTAGTTTCAAGAAAAGGGCAAAGGCAAAGAAATGGAACTTCAAGTAGAATGGCAAGCAAGTTGTCTACTCCCGCGAAGAAGCCCAAAGCTAGACCAAAGCCTGAAACTGAGTGCTTCTACTGCAAAGGAAATGGTCACTGGAAGTGCAAATGCCCTGAATATTTGGTGGATAAGAAGGATGGCAAAGTGAACAAGGGTATATTTGATATATAGGTTATTGATGTGTACCTTAATTACTAGTGTTTATAGTAGCCCCTGGGTATTTGATACTTGTTGAGTTGCTAAAATTAGTAACACGAAACATGAGTTACAGAATAAACAGAGACTGGTTGAGGGTGAAGTGATGATGTGTGTTGGAAGTGGTTCCAAGATTGATATGCTCATCATCGCACACTCCCTATACTTTCGGGATTAGTGTTGAACCTAAATAAATGTTATTTGGCGTTTGCGTTGAGCATGAATATGATTTGATCATGTTTATTGCAATACTGTTATTCATTTAAAGTCAGAGAATAATTGTTGTTCTGTTTACATGAATAAAACCTTCGATGGTCATACACCCAATGAAAATAGTTTGTTGGATCTCGATCATGGTGATACACATATTCATAATATTGATGCCAAAAGATGCAAAGTTGATAATTATAGTGCAACTTATTTGTGGTACTGCCGTTTGGGTCATATCAGTGTAAAGCGCATGAAGAAACTCCATAAAGATAGATTTTTAGAATCACTTGCTTATGAATCATTTGATGCTTGCAAACCGTGCCTTTTGGGCAAGATGACTAACTCTCCGTTCTCTGGAACAATGGAACGAGCTACTGACTTGTTGGAAATAATACATACCGATGTATGCGGTCCAATGAGTGTTGATGCTCGTGGCGGGTATCGTTATTTTCTAACCTTCACAGATGATTTGAGCAGATATGAGTATATCTACTTAATGAAGCACAAGTCTGAAACATTTGAAAAGTTCAAAGAATTTTAGAGTGAAGTGGAGAATCATCGTAACAAGAAAATAAAGTTTCTACAATCTGATCATAGAAGAGAACATTTGAGTTACGACTTTGGCCTTCATTTAAAAACAATGTGGAATAGTTTCACAACTCACGCCACATGGAACACCATAGCGTAATGGTGTGTCCGAACATCGTAACTGCACTTTGTTTGACATGGTGTGATCTATGATGTATCTTACCGATTTACCACTATTGTTTTGAGGTTATGCATTAGAGACAGCTGCATTCACTTTAAATAGGGCACCATTGAAATCTGTTGAGATGACGCCTTATGAACTGTGGTTTGGCAAGAAACCAAAGTTGTCGTTTCTTAAAGTTTGGGGCTGTGATGCTTATGTGAAAAAGTTTCAACCTGATAAGCTCGAACCCAAATCAGAGAAGTGCGTCTTCATAGAATACCCAAACGAAAACTGTTGGGTACACCTTCTATCGCAGATCCGAAGGCAAGATATTCGTTGCTAAGATGGATCCTTTCTAGAGAAGGAGTTTCTCTCGAAAGAAGTGAGTGGGAGGAAAGTTGAACTTGATGAGGTAATTGTACCTTCTCCCGAATTGGAAAGTAGTTCATCACAAAAATCAGTTCCAGTGATTCCTACACCAATTAGTGAGGAAGCTAATGATGATGATCTTGGAACCTCAGATCAAGTTACTACAGAACCTCGTAGGTCTTCCAGAGTATGGTCTGCATGAGAGTGGTACAGTAATAATATTCTAGAAGTCATCTTACTAGACCATGATGAACCTACAAACTATGAGGAAGCGATGATGATCCCAGATTCCACGAAATGGCTTGAGGCCATGAAATCTGAGATGGGATCCATGTATGAGAACAAAGTGTGGACTTTGGTGGACTTGACCGATGATCGACAATCCATAGAAAATAAATAGATCTTCAAGAGGAAGATGAACTTTGATAGTAGTGTTACTATCTACAAAGCTTGATTTGTCGCAAAAGGTTTTCGACAAGTTCAAGGTGTTGACTACAACGAGATTTTCTCAACTGTAGCGATGCTTAAATCCGCCCGAATCATGTTAGTAGTTGCCATATTTTATGAAATCTGGAAGATGGATGTAAAAACTGAATTCCTTCATAGATTTCTGGAAGAAGAGTTGTATATGATACAACTAGAAGGTTTTTTCGATCCAAAGGGTGCTAACAAAGTGTGCAAGCTCCAGCGATCCATTTATGGACTGGTCCAAGCCTCTCAGAGTTGGAATAAATGTTTTGATAGTGTGATCAAAGTGTCGGATATCGGGTTCCGGAAAAACCCTTAAGTTTCGAACACTGGGGTGCGCACGAAGATTTCCCCCTACCGAATCTCGCTCTCAGCCTTGCCGCGATCTCTAGGCTAGAATGATGAACTCACAGCACAAGAGACACGAGGTTTATACAGGTTCGGGCCACCGTTGTGGTGTAATACCCTACTCCTGTGTGGTGGTGGTGGATTGCCTCTTGGGCAGATGATGAACAGTACAAGGGAAGAACAGCCTCGCGAGGAGAGGTGTTCTTGTGTGTGGTTGCTCGGGGAGGAATTGATCCGTCCCGATCAGATCCCCTTCCTACTGTGGTCGCTAGCCCTATTTATAGAGGCCCTGGTCCTCTTCGCAAATATTGAGCGGGAAGGGTTCCAACAACGACCATTTTGAAAGGGGACAGCTAGTACAAGCTATCCTGACTAAAGGTGGTCTTCGCCTGTCAAAGGCGCTGGTGGTGACGCCATCTTGGGCTCCATGGTGACCTCTGTCCTGTCGTCCCACTGGTCTTGGTCTTGTTGCACTGATATGGAAACCTTTGCCTGATGCCCCGGTACTTCGCCTGCGCTTGCCCCCTTGGCACCAAAGAGGAAACGACAACACTGCATGGGCTGGCGCCCGCCTGGTCTTGATCGTCATGGCTTGCATCACGGAAACCTCGCAAGGTACCCCTTGCCTTGATCTCTCCGCCTCCTCGCGTGCCTGCCTGGGAAGGCCGCTCCTGATGAGGCCTTGCATCGTCTGCCCCGCGAGGCTTGGACCCTCACGAGGGTCTTGAGCGTTGGGTGATGAGGACAGGCCGTACTGGGCCACTGGTGGAGCCACGCTGCAGGCCGCAGGCAGGCAAATCTGGGGACCCCCATTCCCAGAACGCCGAAAGTAGCCCCCAGGCCCATAGCGCACTCTGACATGGCTTAGCGGCGAAGCCAAAGGGAAAGTGCGGAGCGCCATGGGCCCCAATAGCCTGTGGCCTTGGTCGACGCGTGGCGACTGATTGGACGTGGGCGTATCCGGTTCCCCACATTGCCTCGGCAACTGCTCGAATGACAAAAGGCTGGCACGAGCAAGGCTTGCCTTCATTGCTTTCCTTCGTCTTGCTCCAGATCCCCTTCCTCGCTCCTTGCTTCCAAAAATCTACAGATCCGCTCCACTCCTTCCCTTTCAGCGAGCGATGGTGCCCCGCAAGGTCAAGGTTGATGCGTTGCCGGCTTGGTACATGTCGGCCCTGGACGCGTCCAATGTCTCGGAGAAGAATCTCGTCGCTACGCGCCTGGTTATGGCGGGGGAAGGCAATGAGAAGGGGGAGACCGAACTCCAGGCTGGCTCCACCGAGCTGGAGGCTCAAGGGAGCACTTTCTACCCCTTCTTCATGAACTCCGTCGTCGCAGGCCTAGTTCCTCCCTTCTCTGACTTCTTCTACGCCGTCCTCAACTATTACAGGTTGCATACCCTTCATCTCTATCCCAACTCCATTCTTCTCTTGTCGATTTTCGCCTACTACTGCGAGGTGCATGTTGGGGTGATGCCATCCGTGGCCTTGCTGCGCGACTTCTTCCTCCTCCGAAGCAACGATGACCACATCTTGGCGTGCGCCAACTTCTTCGCGTACGGGAAGGCCAACGCAATCTCAAAGGCTAGAAAGAGGCCCGACAACTTCCGGAGCAAGTGGGTCATGATGGACGCCAAGTGGGTCCATCCCCAGTTGGTGCTGCCTACGAAGATGCCCCAGCCTCACGTAGGTGCTGGAGAAGGTGAACGCCGACCTGAAGACGGGCAACGCGAAGGTGGCAAAGCTGATAGGCGCCGCACTCTTGAGGGAGTTCCTGACGCAGCGGGTGGCTCCGCTTCAGGCGCACTAGCGCCCCTTATGGATGCTTGGGGGGCACAGACGATGAGCTTCCCCTGAATCCAGCGGCTTTGGCTGACGAGGATCTGGCCGCAGCCCTTCGCCTCTTGGTCGGAGACGACCAGGAGTATCCGGCGGGTGCCCCTGCCCCCTTGTTTCTCCGTGAGGATAGGGCACAGGTGCTGGCTACTATGCCCACCTTTGATGGATGTGGCCTGGTGCCGGCGGCGCTCCATGTGACCCACGGGGCAACAGTGCCGGTGGATGTGTCTTTGGGTGACTCCCGCAGAGGAGGTGGAGAGGAAGAAGACGAGGAGGATGACTTGGAGACGACCCTCGAGGGTATGGGAGAGACCTCCCCCCACGCAGGGCCGACATCCTCCGCACCTTGCCAGACGACGACAAGGCGGACACCGCCCAAGAGGAGGAGGATCCGCCCGCGATCCTGAAGAAGGGCCGGTCGGCGCTGATCTCGCGAGAGGCTACTTCTGCCCAGGCGCCGCCTGGAGCCGCTTCCAGCCCTTCCTCTGCACCTTCCCTTGCTCCTGAAGCCCTTGCGGCTGCGCCCCGACCCTCGAGGCTCTCGGGCTTCAAGCTCGGCAAGAGGGCGGTGAACTACTTCGCGGTAGACAAGTAAGTGTTCGTGCTTCATCTTGTTCTCGATTATGTTGCTGGAGCTTGACGTTCTCTGTCGATTGGTTAGGCTGCCGCCTGCGGCGAAGAAGAGGAAGGGGGATGCGGTGACTCCATCTGAGGCAGACTCATCTTCCGCGGCCGCTCCTTCATCCGTGGGGAGGGGAGGTGACGCCGTTCGCACCTCCCTTGTCGGGTCATCCTCGTGAGGCCTAGAGAAGCACCCTGGTGGGGCGCCAACCCTCATGGCCTCGCTGGCTCCAGAGGTGCCGATACCTGATGCCGTTGCTGAGGTACCCAAGGCTCAGGAGCCCCCAGTCTCCCGAGCCATGGTTACGTTGCCGCCTCCTCCTTCTGCGCCGCTGGTTCCAGGTTCTTCTGCCTCCTCTGATGTCCTGGATCACGCCCTTTTCGGGGTGGTCCAGCTGCGAGAAGACCTCCAGGGCGCCGACTCCCATCTGGTAGCCGGGCACCTGAGGCTGGTCTCCGACAGGCTTCATTCTGACGCCTCTGTCCGAGCGGCGCTGGGGCGGGCCGCAGCAGCCTCTGAGAAGGAGAAGCAGGCCGCCACCCAAGCCGCAGCCGCTCGCGAGGCGGCGCTGAAGGATGCCGCGGTCGCCCAGGACTGCTGCAAGGCACTGGAGGCCGAGTTACATGGTTTGCACGACAAGCATGCTAGAGAAGCTCGCGACCACCAGGCGAAGGAGGAGAGAATGAAGGCTCGGGAAGACGCTGTCAGGGACCGCAACACCGAGCTGACGCGGCTGGCGGAGGCACCGACCGCTGAGCGCGGCCGGTTGGAGACGCTGGAGCAGAAGGTGAGGGCGGAGAAGGCCAAGCTGGACGCCAAGGCAAAGGTCCTAGCTGAGGACCGTGTGGCCTTCGCACTCGTCGAGGAGAGGTCTCGCATGGCGCTGAAAACACTCTGTGAGATGGGCCTGGAGAAGTCGCTGGCTACCGACAAGGATGGCCCCGCCCAGCTGCTTCCTTTCTTGGTCGAGGCGCTTGAGGAAGTCGTGAGCGGTGTCGGCCCCATGGCAGAGGTAGAGGCTCATGTCCTTTCTTCCGCGGCATTAACGCGTGTCTTCAGCCACCTACACCTTCGCAACCCTGACGCCAACCTTGACGAGCTGCTGGAGCCCGTGGACAGCGAGCGCTTTGCCGCTGCTGCTGAAGCCGTGGAGAGCCAGGTGGAGGCCTTGCTGGGGAAGTTCCGCGCCTTCGCTCCTGCGCCCACGGCAGGCGGTGCTACTGATCCTGTAGCCCCGAGTGGCGCCACCACAGGGGTGGAGTCCCTGGCGGGCGACGGCGATGTCCAAGGGTGACGATTTAATTCCTGTTTAATTCCTGCAACATGCACCATGCCTTATAGAGGCATTTAAACTTGCGTCTGGTATTGTGAAGACAGTTATGGTTTGTAATATTTGCTCCAGGATTTGCTTCGAGATTTTGCGGTTTCCTTCCTATTTGCTTTATGTTTTACATTGGCAGAGCCTGGCCTCGTGCATACCTCAGCCGCTGTTGGCCCCGACCGGATCACCAGGATGGGACCAAGGAGTGAGGGGCTATGTGACAAGTTAGGCTCGTGAGTCGCGATGCTCAGGAGTCCCCCTTGACACGCAAACAGCAAATAGGAAGGGAACGTAGGAATAGATCTGCATTCTACATCAGTAGAGCCCGGCCCCGCGCATACCTCAACCGCCGTTAGGCCCGACCGGATCACCAGGACGGGACTAAGGAGTGAGGGGCTACATGACCAGTTAGGCTCCTGAGTCGTGATGCTTAGGAGTCCCCCTTGACGTTGAAACGATCTTCATACCTTGGCTCAGCTCGAGGAGGGGCGTGCGATGACCAGGTCTGGGGGACCTGGCTGGGTAGCGTACGCTCGGGCGTGACCTGGGCGTGACCCCCTGTGTCCAGCCCCCTCGTGCGACGCTCCCGAGGGGAGGTGTTGTGATGAGGCTAGACACTTAGCTCTGGGCTCCCTGAGGTTGATACGGCAGTGGACCACCCTCAGTTGTTTATCACCAGTGCGGAGCATAGCGCTTCCGTATGTGTACGGGCATAGCCGCTCCTCGGTAGTGTCGTCAGCCAGTGCGGAGCATGGTGCTTCCACTAGTGCGTGGGAGGGGGCCCCTGAGGGAGTCCTGGATAAGGGGTTATCCGGACAGCCGGACTATATACTTTGGCCGCACTATTGGACTATGAAGATACAAGAGTCAAGACTTCGTCCCGTGTCCGGATGGGACTCTCCTTTGTGTGGAAGACAAGCTTGGTGATCCGGATGTTAGATCTCCTTCTTTGTAACCGACTCTGTGTAACCCTAGCCCCCTCCGGTGTCTATATAAACCGGAGGGTTTAGTCCGTAGGAGGGGACAATTAGAATCATAGGCTAGCTTCTAGGGTTTAGCCTCTAGATCTCGTGGTAGATCTACTCTTGTAATACTCATATCATCAAGATCAATAAAGCAGGAAGTAGGGTATTACCTCCATTGAGAGGGCCTGAACCTGGGTAAAATATCGTGTCCCCTGCCTCCTGTTACCATTAGCCTCAGACGCATAGTTCGGGACCCCCTACCCGAGATCCGCTGGTTTTGACACCGACATTGGTGCATTCATTGAGAGTTCCTCTGTGTCTTTGCTGCAAGGCTGGATGGCTCCTTCAATCATCAACAACAACGCGGTCCAGGGTGAGACTTTTCTCCCCGAACAGATCTTCGTGTTCCGCGGCTTCGCACTGCGGGCCAATTCGCTTGGCCATCTGGAGCAGATCGACAGCCACGCCTGTCGGTGTCAAAACCGGCGGATCTCGGGTAGGGGGTCCAGAACTGTGCGTCTAGGCGGATGGTAACAAGAGACGAGGGACACGATGTTTTTACCCAGGTTCGGGCCCTCTTGATGGAGGTAAAACCCTACGTCCTGCTTGATTAATATTGATGATCTGGGTTACAAGAGTAGATCTACGACGAGATCAAGGAGGCTAAACCCTAGAAGCTAGCCTATGGTATGATTGTTGTTCGTCCTATGGACTAAAGCCATCCGGTTTATATAGACACCGGAGAGGGCTAGGGTTACACAGAGTCGGTTACAATGGTAGGAGATCTACATATCCGTATCGCCAAGCTTGCCTTCCACGCCAAGGAAAGTCCCATTCGGACACGGGACGAAGTCTTCAATCTTGTATCTTCATAGTCTTGGAGTCCGGCCGATGATGATAGTTCGGCTATCCGGACACCCCCTAGTCCGGGACTCCCTCAGTAGCCCCCGAACTAGGCTTCAATAACAACGAATCCGGCGCGTATGTTGTCTTTGGCGTTTGCAAGGCGGGTTCTTCTTCATGATCCATGTGTTTGCCGGATAGTCTCCGGTTGCTTCATAAATGCTGCGCTCCTTGGCTTCCGTGTCCAATAATGGTCTTCTTCCACGCGCCGCACGAATGCGAAAAACTAGGGTATTTTTATGTTTTACCCCCTAGCTGCGCAAATAAGCTGCCTATAAGAGAGGCGAGGATCCAGATCCAAATCACGTCATCCTCCTTCCGCAAGCACTCATCGAGGCGCATCTGACACCAAACCCATTCCAACATGGACAGTCGATGCGGCTCCTCTTCTCGCGCTCCCAACCCTAAGCTAGGAGATTGGAGGAGATGCTCAGTCCTGCACAGCGAGTTAGTGACGCTCCAAGCAGAGGTATATCTTCCCCCGGCCTTCATGGTTCTGGTTCGAGCCGGACTGGCCACCTACAAACGTGGGAAGCAGGCGGAGAGCGCTCCCAATCCCTCCAAAGGAGAGCGGGTGTGTTTCGTCTCCTACTTAATAAGGGGACTCGGATTTCCTATTCATCCGTTTCTCCGGGGGCTCCTGGAGTTCTACGGACTCCAGCTTCATCACCTTACACCTGCCTCCATTTTGCACATCGCGGGCTTCGTAGCTCTGTGTGAGCTGTTCTTGGGCATTGAGCCCCATTTTGCACTGTGGAAGAGGTTGTTTTGCCTCGTACCCCGCTCTCACGAGGGGTCGATATATCAAGTGGGCGGAGCCGAAATATGGTGCATCGCCGGGACTGGATACCTGTCCGAGACCCCAAAGAAGACGTCCGAAGATTGGCATTCGGAGTGGTTTTATATGGAGGACGCTCCGCTGCCAGATCCAGTCCGGATCGGCCTTCCGGAGTTCAGCAACTCTCCCCTGAAGAAACGCCTAAGTTGGCGCCCACGGAGCCCTCGACGAGAAGATGATAGTAGAGTCCATTACTTGATGGGCTGGATACGGCTGCTAGCCCATTCCGGATTAACCATAATCGGAGTCATGGCCACATGCATTATGCGTGGGGTTTAGCCGCTCCAATATAGGGGCCACCCCATGTGGGACTTCAATGGAGACGACGACGCCACCCGTCACGGCCGCAAGGGACCTGGCTCGGTCGACGATCTGGTAAAGATCCTGTCCGGCTTGTACAAGGGGGAGAAGGAGGACTTCCTCCGCACGAATCCTCTGAACGGATTTTCCATGAACAACCCTCGGAGCTGGGTAAGCGGTCGCCTGCATATCTGAACCGTGCCTTTAAAGGCACTTGTCTTATTGTATGATTTTGACACAGGAACTGCGTTGCGATGTTGAGGGCATAAAAAGCCCAGCCCCATAACCCGAAGACCCAGAAAGGTCCCTTGATCCAGCCTCCGAAGAGGATCCAGACTTAGCGGTGGAACTGATCGACGGGGTGTACCACCAGCTCAGCATAGATAATGCTTTAGTCACCATTATGGCTGACTACCCAGTTTGTGTCCGGCTTCCCCGGTGAGTACGACCGAAGTCCTGACGCCGTTACTTCTTTAAAGCTTGGTTCTGACCACCATGCTCCAATGGCATTCGACAGGAAGCCGAGCCCGCGGCGACCGGCCAACAAGGGTCAGTCCAGCCCAGCAGGCGGAAGAGGAGTGCGACGCGAACTGAAACGTCGCCGCAACGGTACAGAGCACCGCTATTTTTTAAGGGAAGGATTCCCAGGAGGTATATTAGTGCTCATAACCTTTCCAGAAAGAGCGCTCGCCGGACAGTGTCCGGAGAGATTACCAATCAAGCCTCCGCCAGCCATGCTCCAACGCATGGCCCAGAAGGGGAGGTGAATACGAGGCATGAGTCGGACGCTCCTCCGACGGAGGATGCCGACAGGCTGTCCGCCACCCGGTCTGAGGTGGAGAGCGCCATGAATCACAGGCGTCGCCGAACAGTTCTTCGTGACGCGTGTTTCTCCCTGGAGGCATTAAATGCCTTTGATGCGGGAAACGTGCACCTCCGTGCCGCTCAAGATGGGTTAACCAGAGCCACGGAGCAGTATGTGAAAGACATACGTGTAAGTAATTTTAATAGTTATATATGCCAGTAGCCCCCGAGACTTAAAATGGTTAAAATAACTAATTTAAGGATCAATTTTTATGCAGGATCTTACGAAGAAGAATACCCATCTGTCCCAGGAGCTCCAAGAGTGCAAGGCCCAAGTTGAGGCCGCACTGGCCGCCCCAGGGGGAGCCACAGAGACCCCCGCTGGTAAGACGTACTTTGAAAAGATAATTAATTAACAAAGTGCAGCGTGAATCTGACAATTATATTGCAGAGGGCGCCGGACTAGATCTGGACGAGCAACAGCTACTGCGTCAGCTAAAGGCTAGCGAGAGGGTGCTTATGAAGGAGCAGCAGGAGAGAAACAAGCTCCAAGATGCCCACACCCAGCTAGGAGAAGAGCTGAAAGGTGTTCGGGCCCAGCTATCTGGCTCCTTGAAGGAGAATCAGCGACTTCGTCGTGGCATTTATAGTAAGTGCTTGAGCAAATTCCTTTGAAAAGAAGAATTCGGCGAGGAAGTCGTTTGACAGAAATATGTCTTTAGGTGTGCTCACAGGTCGCCCTGCGAAGGAAATGCCTGGGTCAACTTCCCGAGCTGGTGCAATTGTTCGAACGTGTTCGGCGGGCGATGAGTGGCATCGTTCAGGCTTTATGACCATCCGTCTCCCTACCCGAGGGCCTTGGTGAGCTTGCTTAGAAGCTTCAGTGAGCACAACGACGCCTCCGTTTGTGGAAGATATCGGCCTGCCGTCAGGGCTCCAGGGAGGCCTGGGCCATGGTGAAGACGCGCTACCCGAAGGCTGACCAAAACCACATGGCCGAGGTCGGACCTGCGGGGCCTGATGGGAAGGAGATCCCTGTGAGCTTGATGTATGGCCAAGTAGAACTGGCCACGAAATATTCTCAACGGGACTGTAAATTAGACAGCCTGTTAGATGGGATTGAGGAGGAGTACAATCAATCGGTTTGACGATGTAATTTGAAATGACATGTAAGATGCCTTCTAGCCGGATTGTAGATTGTTTGTCTTTGCGGACCGTTTCGCTTCAACCTCGGGACCCAACAGTCCGGAGGGTGTCCGAATACCCCTACGGTTATAAAAGAACCGGGGCATGCATGGAGACAAGGCATCGGGGTCATAATTGCTTTATCAGACAAGTGCCCAACTAGTTATGTTATATTACATGGTTAGTAAGAAACATCTTCCAGGGAGAATAGTTCCGTTAAGGGTTCCTTTCCCTGGGAGGCATGCCCTAAGGTGCAATGCCGGACTGCGAAAATAGCAGAAAAAGCATCTGGGGGCTTATAAATAAGTAGGTAATAAATCATCTTTCAGGTCACCGACCGAGTATTCTCTTAAGAACGCTGGCTTTCGGCTTCACCCAGTCTGAGGTACACATCCGGCTGACCCGGCAGTAACAATCGCAGAGGTGCTCCCTTTACCTCCTAGCCGAACAATCGGGAATGTAGGGGTAACCACAGGAGCCAGGCAACCCAGCTTTGGCCAAAACATAAGTCATATCGATGCATATAATGGTGAATGAAAGGTACATGCGGAAGTATGACACATGTATTGGGCGTGAATCCCATATTAATAAGCTTCTGGTAAAGAAGCCCCCAGGTATAATGAGTGCTAGGAGCACATCAAGTGTGTGCGAACAAAGCGCAAATCAGCCTATAAAAGGTATTGAAAAAAAAGTGGGAAGAAGGAGGGGGACAAGAGACAGTAAAAAATATAAAAAGGTGGACGGGGGAGTGAGACGAACTCTGAGTCCGGTGTTTAGGCGTAGAATCTTCGGAGACGGGCTGCGTTCCATGGGTTCGGCTCGAGTCGGTTGTCAGATGTTTTTCGTAGACGGTATGCTCCGCCGATCAGGACTTGGTCGATGATGAAGGGACCTTCCCACTTGGGCTTAAGTTTGTCCTTTTTCTTGTCCGACAGGCGTAGAACGAGTTCGCCGACATTGTAAGTTTTAGCCCGAACTTCTCTGCTTTGATATCTTCGAGCCTGCTGCTGATAGAATGCGGAACGAGCCTTTGCCACGTCCCGCTCCTCCTCTAAGGCGTCCAAACTGTCCTGCCGATCCAACTCGGCTTCTCTTTCTTCGTACATGCGCACATGACGTGAGTCATGAATTATATCGCAAGGCAGAACTGCCTCTGCGCCATACACCATGAAAAATGGTGTGAATCCAGTAGTTCGTTTTGGCGTGGTCCGCAGCCCCCAGAGTACGGAGTCGAGCTCCTGTACCCTGTGCGTGTTAGATTCCTTGAGGGACTGCACTAGTCTGGGTTTGATGCCGCTCATGATTAGACCATTTGCTCGCTCGACTTGACCGTTAGTTTGGGGGTAATAGACTGAAGCGTAATTGAGCTTGATGCCCATGTTTTTGCACCAGAGTTTAACTTCGTCGGCAGTGAAGTTCGTGTCGTTATCAGTGATGATGCTGTGGGGGACGCCAAAACGGTGTACTACCCCGGATAGGAAGTCTATCACCGGTCCGGATTCTGCCGTTTTAACCAGCTTGGCCTCAATCCATTTGGTGAATTTGTCCACCATGACCAATAAGTATTTGTGCTTGTGGGTTCCCCCTTTAAGGGGTCCAACCATGTCAAGCCCCCAGACCGCGAACGGCCAGGTAATGGGTATAGTTTTGAGGGCGGTGGGTGGCATGTGGCTCTGATTAGCAAAGAGCTGGCAACCAACGCATCGTTGGACTAAGTCCTGAACATCTGCTCGGGCTGTCGGCCAATAAAATCCTGTATGGAAGGCCTTGCCTACGAGTGCCCGGGCTGCAGCGTGGTGCCCGCCGAGTCCGGCGTGAATTTCAGCCAGGAGATTCCGCCCCTCCTCTTCGGAGATACACCTTTGAAGGACTCCGGTTGTGCTTTTCTTATAAAGTTCTCCCTCATGGACCTTGTAGGCTTTAGATCGCCGAACTATGCAGCAGGCCTCATTTTGGTCTTCGGGAAGTTCCTACCGAATTAAATAGGCTAGGAATGGTTCTGTCCACGGGGCAATTACTGCCATTATTTCGTGAGCTGAAGGTGTTATTTCGTTGGCTGAGCCGCCGATTGTGTCAGAATGGTCTGAGTTAGGTGATGCAGCTGGCTCCGGATTGTTATTTCCGGACTCCTCTTCCCATAACACAGATGGCTTGAAGAGCCGTTCCAGGAAGATGTTTGGAGGGACGGCGTCTCTTTTCGCGCCGATGCGTGCTAACACGTCTGCTGCCTGGTTATTATCTCGGGCTACATGGTGGAATTCGAGTCCTTCGAACTGAGCTGTCATTTTTAGGACGGCGTTGCGGTAAGCTGCCATTTTTGGATCTTTGGTATCAAAGTCTCCATTTACTTGGGATATTGCGAGGTTTTAATCCCCGCGCACCTCTAGGCGTTGAATGCCCATGGAGATTGCCATCCGGAGGCCATGTAGAAGGGCCTCATATTCGGCTGCGTTATTGGAGTCCATGTACATTATTTGAAGTACGTATTGGATTGTGTCTCCGGTTGGGGACGTCAGGACGACGCTAGCCCCCAACCAACCAACATTTTGGATCCGTCGAAATGCATGATCCAATTGGAGTATGCGCCGTACTCTTTAGGGAGTTCGGCTTCGGTCCATTCGGCGACGAAGTCGGCCAGAACCTGCGATTTTATAGCTCGCCGTGTTTTATAGGTTAGGTCAAATGGTAAGAGCTTAATAGCCCATTTTGCAATCCTGCCCGTTGCGTCGTGATTGTTTATAATATCGTTGAGAGGTACTTCGGAGGCCACCATTATGGAACACTCTTGAAAGTAGTGTCGCAGCTTCCGGGATGCCATGAACATCGCATATGCTATCTTTTGATAATGTGGGTACCGGGACTTGCATGAAGTTAGAACAGTGGATACGTAGTACACTGGTTTTTGAAGAGGGAATCTTTGCCCTTCTGTCTCTCGCTCGACGACGAGTACCGCGCTGATAACTTGATGTGTTGCTACGATGTATAATAACATAGGTTCGCCCAGGTTGGGCGCGGCCAGGACCGGATTTGTTGCCAGTATGGCCTTTATTTCTTCGAGTCCGGCTGTGGCAGCATCCGTCCATTCGAAATGTTCGGTGCGCCGGAGGAGGCGGTAGAGGGGCAGAGCCTTTTCTCCCAAACAGGAGATGAAGCAACTTAAGGCCGCTATGCATCCGGTTGGTTTTTGTATTTGCTTGAGGTCTTTTGGAATATCCAATTGTGACAGAGCTTGGATTTTGGCCGGGTTTGCTTCAATTCCTCTACCGGATACGATGAAGCCCAAGAGCTTTCCAACTGGTACACCAAAGATGCATTTTTCCGGATTGAGCTTAATGTCATATGCTCGGAGGTTGTCGAATGTCACCCTCAAGTCTTCTACTAGAGTTTCAACGTGTTTGGTCTTGACGACCACATCGTCTACATATGCCTCTACTATTTTGCCTATCTGGGTAGCCAGACATGTTTGAATCATGCGCTGATATGTTGCGCCGGCGTTTTTGAGTCCGAAGGGCATTGTGTTGAAGCAGAATGGCCCATATGGAGTAATGAATGCCGTCGCGGCCTGGTCTTTCTCCTCCATCTTGATTTGATGGTATCCGGAGTATGCGTCGAGGAAGCACAATGAATCGTGCCCTGCGGTAGCATTGATGATTTGGTCGATGCGAGGGAGGGGGAAAGGGTCCTTTGGATAGGCCTTGTTAAGGTCTTTAAAATCGACGCAGAGGCACCAGGATTTGTCCTTTTTTGGTACCATTACTAGATTGGCTAGCCAGTCCGGATGTTTTATATCTCTGATGAATCCGGCTTAGAGTTTGGCTAGCTCCTCTCCCATTACCTGTCTTTTGGGTTCGGAAAATCGCCGAAGAGCTTGTTTGACCGGCTTGAATCCTTTTAGGATGTTTATGCTGTGCTGTGCCAGCCTGCTTGGGATTCCTGGCATGTCTGAAGGGTGCCAGGCAAAAATGTCCCAATTTTCCCGAAGGAATTCTCGTAGTGCGGCTTCAACATCAGGACTTAATTGTGCCCCAATGGAGGCCGTCTTTGTGGGGTCCGTTGGATGGACCTGAAATTTGATTATTTCATCTGCTGGTTTAAAAGAGGTGGACTTGGACCTCTTATCGAGTATCACGTCGTCCCTATCCACCGTGGAGCGCAGCGTAGTTAGTTCCTCTGCCGCTAGGGCTTCGGACAATGCCTCTAGGGCCAGTGCGGCTGTCTTATTTTCAGCGCGGAGTGTTGTATCTGGATCGCTGGCAAGAGTGATTATTCCATTGGGTCCGGGCATTTTGAGCTTCATGTACCCGTAATGGGGTATAGCTTGGAAGATTGTGAATGCCTCTCGCCCTAACAAAGCGTGATATCTGCTGCCGAATGGGGCCACTTGAAACGTGACCTCCTCAGACCTGTAATTGTCCGGTGAGCCGAACACTACATCTAGTGTGATTTTTCCTGTGCAGCGTACTTCTCGACTAGGGATTATCCCTCTGAAGGTTGTGCTGCTTCGCTCGATGCGGCTCCAGTCAATATCCATTTTTCGAAGGGTTTCCTCGTAGATGAGGTTTAATCCGCTGCCGCCATCCATGAGTACCTTGGTAAGGGGAAAGCCGTCCACTATCGGACTGAGGACCAATGCGGCTGGTGCTCTAGCTGTTCGGAATTTAGGTTCGTCACTGATGTTGAAGGTGATAGCCGTGTCACTCCATGGATTTGCTGTTGCTACTTGGTAGACTTCGGCGAGGCTGCGGATTGTTCATTTTCGCATGTTATTTGATGCGAAAGTCTCGAAGACTGTTAATACCGTACTAGTACTGCTGGGCTGTTTGCCCGGGGCTAAAAAGCCTTCGCCACTTTTGGCCACCTACCGTAGTATCCAACATGCTCGAAGGCTGTGTGTTGGAGTGGCGCCCTCCGTACTGTGGATTTTGTAGGGTCCGTTGAGCCAGCCCTCCAGTACGGTTCCCCTTTAGGGGGTCTTTGCTTTTTGGTTTTTAACCCAGGTGCTTGAGTATGGCGCACCCTTTTACTTCGGACTAGGGTTGTGGTCAAGGATGGACTGTCCCAAAACCTAGTTTCGGTGTTCCTGGCACTCTCTACCGCACAGTATTTTTGTACGATAGTCGCTAGGTCGATGAAGCGTGTAACTTCGCGATGACTTATGGCGTTCATGATTCCCTTGTCCGTGCAATTGCTGCAGAAAATTGAAATCGTGCTTTCTTCGCAGCAGTCCTTTATCCCGTTCATAACCAGGAGGAATCTGGCCCAGTAATGACGTACTGTTTCATCGGGCTCTTGCCGTATTCGAGATAGATCGCTTATGTTTGGGTGGCCGGGTGGAATCAAGTTCGGAACCCCGCCCGATCTGAGGCTCAAAGGCCAAGAAGTTTCCGGATTTGGAAGCTTGACTTGCTGGATGCTTTCCAACGAATCTAGTCCGTTGCCTGACTCTAAGTTCAGTATTTGATTAGCGTCCGTCCCTTCGCGGGAATCCGGCTTGGAGGGATCGGGAATCTGGACATAGTTGGTTTTCAACGTAGAAGAAGGGTTGCCGCATTGTTCCTCTACCACGACAATGTGGTGGGTGGCCTGAGGAGAGTTAATCTCTCTCAGATCGGGTTTAAGCCCAATCTGATCGTAGTCTGGGGCGACTCCCAGGGCGGCGATGCGATCCAAGCGCTCGTTTACAGAGGAGAGCTCAATCGGATCTAACTGCTCGGCGAATTCCGGGCTGGCGTGAAGATCGCTTTTGATGACCTGAGAGGTCATCGTCGGAGCGGTGGCCGAACAGGCGTTCATAAGAAAACCACCTACCCGGATAGTTTGACCGGCGGCCAAAGCTCTCTTGACGATGTTGCCGTCTTTAAAGACGGGAGAAGGCATCCTTCCTAATCGCGACAGCACAGAGGAACTCTCAATGAAAGCACCAATGTCGGTGTCAAAACCGGCGGATCTTGGGTAGGGGGTCCCGAACTGTGCGTCTAGGCGGATGGTAATAGGAGACGAGGGACACGATGTTTTTACCCAGGTTCGGGCCCTCTTGATGGAGGTAAAACCCTACGTCCTGCTTGATTAATATTGATGATGTGGGTTACAAGAGTAGATCTACCACGAGATCAAGGAGGCTAAACCCTAGAAGCTAGCCTATGGTATGATTGTTGTTCGTCCTATGGACTAAAGCCATCCGGTTTATATAGACACCGGAGAGGGCTAGGGTTACACAGAGTCGGTTACAATGGTAGGAGATCTACATATCCGTATCGCCAAGCTTGCCTTCCACGCCAAGGAAAGTCCCATCCGGACACGGGATGAAGTCTTCAATCTTGTATCTTCATAGTCTTGGAGTCCGGCCGATGATGATAGTTTGGCTATCCGGAGACCCCCTAGTCCGGGACTCCCTCAACGCCACTGGCCGTTAGGTCAGGTTCGGAAACTTGAACCACACGGCTGATATCCGCGGAGACCTGATCTTCTATGGATTTGTGCCTGTGCCAGGAGCGCCGAACAGTCACGACGAGCACGGCCTAGACCTGCTGTCAAAAAATACTTGGGATATCGCACCTGCAAGAGCTCCGGACATAAATCCGGGGCAGATCGCGTCCTCCGAGGACGGGTGGATGGACCCCGCCTCGGAGGCTGCGCACTCATCGGCGGTAGAGTCGAACACGGACTCCACCCCCAAGGAAGTCTGTGTCACTGGACCCCCGGACTTGTGTCCGGCCATAGGTTCCAGACCACGCGCCCCCGAGCCCGCCGAATTTGGTTGGGCTCCGATAATGGAGCTCACCGCTGTGGATATCTTCCAGCACTCGCCCTTTGGCGACATGCTGAATTCATTAAAGTCTCTCTCTTTGTCAGGGGACTCTTGGCCGAACTATGTCCGGCTCGAGTGGGAAGCAGGCGACAAGGAAATTAGTTGCCCACCCAACACCCACTTCATAGCCACTGTCGATAATGTAACAGACATGCTTGACTTCGACTCCGACGACACCGATGGTATGGACGTCAGCGCAGGGGACGATTTGGAACCACCGCCCATGGGGCGCTAGACAGCCACCTCGTCATATGATATATACATGGTGGACACACCTAAGGAGGACAGTGGTGACAAAAAGGACACAGAGTATGATAAAACCCCCGGACAAAAGCCAAAAAGAGGGCGCAGACGCCGCTCAAAGTCTAGCCACATTAAAAATGGCGATAACAGCGGTAGAAAAATCAACACCCCAGTCAAGTCCAAATGCTAGAACGACAATATGGACCCAGCAATGGATCTGGAAGAGCCAGGTCACGCCGAACACAGTCCGGAGCAGACGCCCGATCACAGCGATCCCGAAGGCCGAACTCATCAACCTGCCTCGGGAGAAGAGCACAGTCTTGACGACGATGCATTCATCATCCCGGAAAAACGTCTGGAACAAGATAACCTCCACAAAAGGCTTATGGCTACTGTGAGAAGCCTAAAGAAGCAGAAGCAAAGGCTTAATGCCGCGCAGGAAACGCTCAATCGCAGATGGAATAAAGTGCTAGACACTGAAGAAAGATATGGCGACGATCGCCACAAGAAGAGCTACCCAAAGCGCAAGCTGCTGCCAGAATTCGACGATGAAGCCATTCTGCCAAAGAACAATACGGCCAGTAGGCCGGACCAACCACTCCATGACCGCAATAGAGCAGCTACTGACGCTGCACACGATTTACGCGAGCTCCTGGATAAAAAGACCGGCGCGACCAGGTCCATCTATGGATCTAGAGGACATGCTCCGGCGCATGATTATGGTCACCAAAAAGATCAGACTGGTCGAATACTAGTTCGAAATCAACACCAGACACAACAACAGTTGACATCATGCCGCAACATGTCCAGATACAGAGGGGCTGCGCACCCTCTATGCTTCACCAAAGAGGTACTGGATCACGAATTTCCACAGGGATTCAAACCCGTGAACATAGAGGCATACGACGGATCGACAGACCCCAGGGTTTGGATTGAGGATTTTATACTTCATATCCACATGGATCGTGGGGACGACCTCCACGCCATCAAATACCTTCCCCTGAAGTTGAAGCGACCAGCTCGGCACTGGTTGAAAAGCCTCCTCGAAAATTCGATCGGAAGTTGGGAGGAACTTGAGGACGCTTTCAGGGCCAACTTTCAAGGGACCTATGTCCGACCTCCGGACGCTGACGATTTAAGTCACATAATACAACAGCCCGGAGAGTCCGCCCGCAAGCTTTGGAATAGATTCCTCACTAAGATGAAACAAATTGTGGATTGTCCGGATGCCGAAGCCCTAGCGGCCTTCAAGCACAGTATCCGAGACGAGTGGCTTGCCAGACACCTCGACAAAGAAAAGCCGAGGACAATGGCAGCCTTAACAAGCCTTATGACCCGCCTCTGCGTGGGTGAAGACAGCTGGTTGGCCCGCAGAGGCACCAGTGACCCGGGCACATCCGAAATCAGGGATGGCAACGGGAAGCCACGACGCAATAAAAACAAGCGTCGAAACAAGGAAGTAAGTCCGGACAACACGGCGGTCAACGCTGGATTCAGGGGCTCTCGAACCGGTCAACAAAAGAAGCCATTTAATGGCAGCAAAGAGGGACCGTCCGTCCTGAACAAAGTCCTGGACAGACTGTGCCAAATTCATGGCACCCCCGAAAAACTTGTGAACCACACTCACAGAGAATGCTGGGTCTTTAAGCAGGCCGACCAGTTTAATGCCCACCACAAGGGAAACGAAACACCAAGTGAAGATGAGGATGATCCTCACCAGCCGAACACTAGGGGACAGAAAAAATTCCCACCAGAGGTAAAACACTAAACATGATCTACGCGACTCACATACCAAAGAGAAGGCACAAACGTGCGCTCAGAGACGCATACGCTGTAGAGCCCGTCGCCCCCAAACTCAACCCCTGGTTAACCTGCCCGATCACCTTTGATCACAGGGAACACCTGACTGGTATGCGGCATGGAGGATCGGCTGCCTTGGTGCTCGACCCAATAATCGACGGATACCATCTCACTCGTGTCCTCATGGACGGCGATAGTAGTCTCAATCTAATATATCAGGACACTGTCCGCAGGATGGGGATAGACCCATCCAGAATCAGCCAGAGCAACACCACCTTTAAGGGGGTGATACCAGGCGTTGAGGCCCACTGCAGGGGCTCCCTCGTATTAGAGCTGACATTCGGTTCTCCAGACAACTTCAGAAGCGAAGAATTACTCTTCACCATCGCTCCCATCCGAAGTGGTTATCATGCATTGCTCGAAAGAACAACCTTCGCTTTCTTCAATGCAGTACCGCACTACGCCTACCTTAAACTCAAGATGCCCGGTGGATGTGGCGTCATCACCGTCAGCGGAAATACAGAGCGTTCCTTACGTGCGGAAGAGTATGCGGTGCCTCTAGCAGCCGGACACTAAGCGGCCTCTCCTATCAGAACGCATGATCGGTCGTTAAGACCACAGACATGGTTAGACGAGTCCGGCCACCACCCTCGGTAACTGCCCAGATAAACCTGAGCTGGGTGCTATACATGTAACCCCATAGAGGGCATCAGGGGCTCCAAACATGCAATAAAGGCCACCTTTTTGATTGACCTTAATAACAAGCCAATGCGTTACACCCCTACTACCCATTGATAATAATCAACTCTTTGCACGATTACGTCGTACTCTTTTACATGAGTTTTCCTCTTTACAGACACCAATCATGCGACACCCTACCAGGACACGGCACAACAGAGACAAAGGCGCAGACGTGCAGTAGGGCCCCGCTCAAAGGTTTCTCTTTAGATTAAGCCCCTGTGTAAACCTTCTTTATTGTCTCTTATTGATTGACATCCCATGGGTATTCTATACACCCACAGGGGATAGTGGCGTGATTGGCATTTCGCCACGACAGACTACCACACGTACCTTGAAATACAGGGTTCATAATCAAGGGCGCTACTCAGCCCAGTATATGTTATAAAGTCTGAATACCCTCGGGAGTGTTTGGCGTCGTGAGTTTGGCCTTATATGCATCAGCACCGAATCATGTCTTTGGTCAAATGTTGGGTTTGCCCGGCTCCTGGGTTTCCTGCCTTATGTTCCGTTTCTATCGGCTAAGGTGGCCAAATGAGAACTACTGCGATTGTGCCCTGGTTATTCTGGATGAGCACCTCAGTAGAGAAAGCCGAAAACTGACTATCATGATATAGCGAGAGACTGGTTAACCACTCGAGGACTCATCGGAATCTTTAGGATTCCTCTGAACTAACGAAGGGCCGTTCCCTGGCCATGTACACACGTGCCCGTATCCATATGCATGCGAAGGTACCAGGGGCTACATAGTAGCCCCACCGTCAAACTCCTATGGCTAAGTGAAAGTGTTAAAGCTATATAGTCCGGTTGCCTAGTTCGACATGCGATCACCGCCTTAATGGACCAAGACGTTGGATCAAGTGTGATTACGCATATTTTTGCAAACACCCCCGCATTGTATGCGTCGGGGCTGAAGCCAACGACTGCTAACTTTCAGGTTATATATATATATCAAACGGCCGGACAGGAGGCACAATAAAACTTTCGGGCAAAAGTATAAACATAGCCTCTATAATCAAAATATAATTGTTTTTACAAGAGAAAGATTTGTCACTCGAACATGACACACTTCGAGCACTGAGCCTCTATTAAACGAGCAGCTTCTGTTACCTGCTCCAAGTAGTGCTCTGCTGGATCCTGGCTTCTCGCCGTATTCTGGGTTGCAATGATGGTGGCCTCCATACCTGGCCAATATGTTTTAACACGGGCAAGAGCCATCCGCGCACCCTCTATGGACGCTGACCTCTTCATGGCATCGATTCGTGATACGGCACCAAGGAATTGTTGCACTAAACCAAAATAACTATCTGACTTCAGCCCCTTCGGCCATAGATGGTGTATTATAGACCTCATTGCAAGATCGGACAACCTATGGAGCTCGGCCACAGCGGCCATCCTTTCACTCAATGGCAACGGGCGCGTTGGAGCACTGAATTGCGACCAGAACAGCCTTTCCACTTCACTATCTTTTTGACCCTCGAAAAACTTGGCCGCATCAGCCGTACTCTTTGCCAGATCCGCATACGCGTCTGCAGGGCTCCAGGGCTGATCCAGAGGAGCGTACTTTGGATCTAAAAACTTCATCCGCAACAAATAGGGGCTTCCAGTCGCGATTTCTCCGGCCTGTCGAAGCTCCTCCCGCGCATCCCTAATTTCAGAACGCGTCTCCTTGGCCGCATCAAGGGCCTTCTTTAGGTCAGCCGACTTCGCCTGATTCTCCTTTTCAAGGAGCTCATACCGGCCAGCAGCGTCTTTCAACTCCACAGCCATCTCGGCTATTTTATCTTCACTTCGGCGATGAGCAGCCTGTTCGGCTCTCAACTCTTCGGCCGCCTTTAAGGCAGCCGCATTGTTAGCCCGGGCTTGCTCCTTGGCTAGGGCAAGCTCCTCCCTCAGGGCCTCCACGGCAGCAGCTCCATCTGCAGTCAAAGCACATCACATTAACATTATGCTCCTCTTAATATTTCCTATACAAATAAGGAAAGAAGAGCACGTACTTTGTGACTCGTTAAGCTGCTCGTTCACAAGCGTGATATCGGCGTCCACAATTTCAATCTGTCGCCTCAGTTCGACAACTTTAGCGGTTCGGTCTGCCGCCGGACCCTTAGCCACCTGCGCATGAATGCAGTGTGATCATTAGTTAAGAATGTGATCCTCTGTTTGCCGCCTAGGGCTGGCAACCAGAGTCTCAGGGGCTACTATCTATATGGAGCACACCTACCGTGTGCGGTACAACCCAAAAATTACGTATTTCATTATGTACCTCAAAGCCTTTGAGCAGGCTCGTAAAAGCTTCATTCAACCCGCTCGTGGTAGATGAAATCTTCTCAAGCACCGTGTTCATTAACGAACGGTGATCCTCCGAGAGAGCAGCTCGTTCCAGAAGGCCCGTCAGTGTGTCCGGCCGGTCGCCGGACTATGCCGGACCCTTCTTATTGCCCCCTACGGGCTCAGGGCAGCCGAAGTATTAGCTTCTGGCCTCGGCAAATCTGGATTCCTCTGTGACGACACCTCGGGGTTGCCCGCCCCATGAGGCAGAGAGGCAGGTGGGGTTTCACTCTCCATCATCTTCGGAAGAAGATCCCCCGAAGACGAACTCTATCGAGAAGAGCTGCTAGCCGGACTGCAAAGAATGGATCCTGGTTATTGTTCTTGGAGGAGGAAGTAGTAGCTTTGTATTTACGATTAACTTACCGCTCGGCTGAGGGCTGGCCCATTTGCGGGCATGGCGCAGTGAGGACACCCTCCGGGGCAGGGCCCCCTGGTGAAGTTTTCTTCCCTTGTCTAGGTGCCTCCGTCTCCAAGTCTTCGGAGGCGTCCCTCTTCTTCCCGCAGGGTGAGGAGACCGTAGATTCCCCTCCCCGACTATCCTCCTTCACGGAGATAGTAATTCCCCCGGTTTGGATGTGCGATGTGTGAAGCTCTGCTTCTCTGTTCTTCCCTTCGTCTTTCCCTGAAGGCACTTGACATAGCACACGACTAAGCATCCTGGCTATGGCAGGACTAGGTGAGCCTTCGGGAAGCGGTGTCGGACACCTGATTCTCTCCGCCTTGCTTAGCCAATCCTGGCCACGGATGGTTTTCAGAATAATGTTATGATAAATATAAATGAAGTGTTCGGTTTCTAGGTTACTTACTTGGGTATCCGGGAGGTTGCAGCTCAGGCCCGCATCCTCGGTGATGTCCGGACACTTTACTTGTGGTCCGAAGAATAACTTACACATCCCTTCGAGCGTCATGCCGAAGAAGTGCCGAATAGTTTGCGGACCTTCCGGGTTGAACTCCCACATCTGGAGAGGCCGACGTTTGCACGGCAAGATCCGTCCGACTAGCATTACTTGAATTACGCTGACAAGACTGATGTCCCTCTCAAGAAGCTCCCGAATCGACTCTGCAATGTCGGTACGTCGTTAGCAGGCCCCCAATCCAGTCCCACATTGGCCCACGACGCTAGTTGAGGTGGAGGGCCCGAGCGGAAGTCGGGGGCATCCACCCACTTTGTTCCTCTGGGCGCCGTGACATAGAACCACTTCCGCTGCCACAGATCGGATACCTCCGGGAAGAAGCCCTCTGGCCATGGGGCGTCAGTGTTTCTGCTTATTGCAGCACCTATGCACTCCGCGTGTCGCCCCTCAATCACCTTCGGCTTTACATTGAAAGTCTTGAGCCATAAGCCGAAGTGTGGGGTGATGTGGAGGAAGGCTTCGAACACAACGATAAACAACGATATGTGAAGGATGGAGTCCGGAGCTAGATCATGAAAATCTAGCCCGTAATAGAACATGAGCCCTCTCATGAAGGGATCGATGGTGAAACCTAAGCCACGGAGGAAGTGAGAAACAAATACGACACTCTCGTTGGGCTCGGGAGTAGGGATGACCTGCCCTGGAGCAGGAAGCCTGTGCTTGATGTCGGCAGTCAGATATTTGACCTCCCTAAGCTTCGCAATGTCCTCCTCCGTGACAGAGGAGGCCATCCACCGGCCTTGAAGGTTGGATCCGGACATGATTGAAGATCCGAAGTGCCTAAGCTTGGGCTTTGGGTGTTGGAACTCGAGATGCGGAAAGGCGCAAGCGTGGTAGGAAAGAGGGATAGGCCTCGGTCCCTCTATAAAGGGGGTGAATCTCAAGCGTCCCCAGCGTGACCGTCTGGGACTTGCCTAAAAACACGGAGTCATACCAACAGGCGTAGTGGGGTTGCCCGCGCCCGTATTGATGGGAATCCCGCAATCAAGGGAACACGATCTCTGCTTCGACGAGGCATGCCAATAGAACTGCCTTGCAATGCGTGTCGTGGCAGGCCAAGAAAAAACTGGTTCTTATTAAGCCAGGCCGCGGCGTGAGGGCACACCGTGAAAAATCGTCGGCAGAATAGATTTGCGAAGTGTTATGCTCTCTATGGTGGTGTGCAGAAATTATTTTACATAGCCGGACGATCCTCAATCTGCTTTGGAGTATTCAGAGATGGAACCCGCCTTGCAATGCCGAAGACAATCTGCGCGCCGGACTCATCATCATTGAAGCCCGGTTCAGGGGCTACTGAGGGAGTCCTGGATAAGGGGGTATCCGGACAGCCGGACTATATACTTTGGTCGGACTGTTGGACTATAAAGATACAAGACTCAAGACTTCGCCCCGTGTCCGGATGGGACTCTCCCTTGCGTGGAAGACAAGCTTGCTGATCTGGATGTTAGATCTCCTTCTTTGTAACCGACTCTATGTAACCCTAGCCCCCTCCAGTGTCTATGTAAACCGAAGGGTTTAGTCCGTAGGGGGGAAACAATCAGAATCATAGGCTAACTTCTAGGGTTTAGCCCCTACGATCTCGTGGTAGATCTACTCTTGTAATACTCATATCATCAAGATCAATCAAGAAGGAAGTAGTGTATTACCCCCATCGAGAGGGCCCGAACCTGGGTAAAACATTGTGTCCCCTGCCTCCGGTTACCATTAGCCTTAGACGCATAGTTCAGGACCCCCTACCTGGGATCCACCGGTTTTGACACCGACACCCCCCTCCGGGAGGAGCCCCGGGGCGTGTACAGCCCCGCCCTTGTTGGGGAACGTAGTAATTTCATAAAAATTCCTACGCACACGCAAGATCATGGTGATGCATAGCAATGAGCGGGGAGAGTGAGTCCACGTACCCTCGTAGACCGAAAGCAGAAGCGTTAGCACAACGCAGTTGATGTAGTCATACGTCTTCCTGATCTGACCGATCCAAGTACCGAATGTACGGCACCTCCGAGTTCAGCACACGTTCAGCTCGATGACCTCCCGCGAACTCCGATCCAGCAGAGCTTCACGGTAGAGTTCCGTCAGCACGACGGCGTGATAACGGTGATGATATTGCTACCGACACAGGGCTTCACCTAAGCACCGCTACAATATGACCGAGGTGGAATATGGTGGAGGCGGCACCGCACATGGCTGGGGAGATCAACTTGTGTGTCCATGGGGTGCCCCTTGCCTCAATATATAAAGGAGGAGAGGAGGGGAGGCCGGCCGGCCCCTATGGGCGCGCCAAGTGTGGAGTCCTACTAGGACTCCAAGTCCTAGCAGGAGTCCACCAAAGGGAAGGAGGGAAGAAGGAAGGAGAGGGAGGAGAGAAAGGAAAGGGGGGCCGGCCCCCTAGTTCAATTCGGTTTGGGCTAGGGGGGCCGCGTGCCCTGCCTTGCCCTGCCTCCTCTCTTCCACCACTTGGCCCATGAGGCCCAATACTTCTTTCCCGTATTCCCGTATCTCCCCGATACTCTGAAAAAAATACCTGAATCATTCGTAACCTTTCCAATGTCCGAATATAGTCGTCGAATATATCGATCTTTATGTCTCGACCATTCCGAGACTCCTCGTCATGTCCCCGATCTCATCCGGGACTCCGAACTACCTTCGTTACATCAAAACACATAACTCATAATATAAATCGTCACCGAACGTTAAGTGTGCGGACCCTACGGGTTCGAGAACTATGTAGACATGACCGAGACACGTCTCCGGTCAATAACCAATAGCAGAACCTGGATGCTCATATTGGCTCCTACATATTCTACGAAGATCTTTATCGGTCAAACTGCATAACAACATACGTTGTTCCCCTTGTCATCGGTATGTTACTTGCCCAAGATTCGATCGTGGTATCTCAATACCTAGTTCAATCTCGTTACCGGCAAGTCTCTTTACTCGTTCTGTAATGCATCATCCCGCAACTAACTTATTAGTCACATTGCTTGCCGGAGCCCGTTCTGGCGCCCTGCCGGAGGGGGATCCCATCACCGGTGGCCATCTTCATCATCCCCGCGCTATCCATGACGAGGAGGGAGTAGTTCACCCTCGGGGCTGAGGGTATGTACCAGTAGCTATGTGTTTGATCTCTCTCTCTCGTGTTCTCTCTCGTGTTCCTCTATGGCACAATCTTGATGTATCCCGAGCTTTGCTATTGTAGTTGGATCTTATGATGTTTCTCCCCCTCTACTCTCTTGTGATGAATTGAGTTTCCCCTTTGAAGTTATCTTATTGGACTGAGTCTTTTATGAGAACACTTGATGTATGTCTTGTCGTGATTATCTGTGGTGACAATGGGATATCATGTTCCACTTGATGTATGTTTTGGTGATCAACTTGCGGGTTTTGTGACATTGGGAACCTATGCGTAGGGGTTGGCACACGTTCTTGACTCTCCGATAGAAACTTTGGGGCACTCTTGAAGTACTTTGTGTTGCTTGGATGAATCTGAGATTGTGTGGTGCATATCGTATAATCATGCCCATGGATACTTGAGGTGACAATGGAGTATCTAGGTGACATTAGGGTTTTGGTTGATTTGTGTCTTAAGGTGTTATTCTAGTATGAACTCTGTGATGGATCGAGCGGAAAGAATAGCTTTATGTTATTTTACTACGAACTCTTGAATAGATAGAACAGAAAGGATAACTTTGAGGTGGTTTCATACCCTACCATAATCTATACGTTTGTTCTCCGCTATTAGTGGCTTCAGAGTGACCCTTTGTTGCATGTTGAGGGCTTGTTATATGATCTATCTATGTTATTATTGTTGAGAGAACTTGCACTAGTGAAAGTATGAACCCTAGGCCTTGTTTCCTATCATTGCAATACCGTTTATGCTCACTTTTATCATTAGTGACCTTGCTGTTTTTATTATTTGAGTTTACAAATACCTTTATCTAGCATCCATATTGCAATTGTATCACCATCTCTTCGCCGAACTAGTGCACCTATACAATTTACCATTGTATTGGGTGTGTTGGGGACACAAGAGACTCTTTGTTATTTGGTTGCAGGGTTGGTTGAGAGAGACCATCTTCATCCTACGCCTCCCACGGATTGATAAACCTTAGGTCATCCACTTGAGGAAAATTTGCTACTGTCCTACAAACCTGTGCACTTGCAGGCCCAATAACGTCTACAAGAAGAAGGTTGCGTAGTAGACATCACAACATAGGAAAGAACTCCTTCTTTGACTGTTCCATTTTGAACTACTTCACAATTTTATCAAGGTATGTACTCATTGAAAACTCTTATCAAGCGTCTTGATCTATCTCTATACATCTTGATGCTCAATGTGTAAGCAGCTTCACCGAGGTCTTTCTTTGAAAAACTCTTTTCAAATATCCCTTTATGCTATCCAGAAATTCTATATCACTTCCAATCAACAATATGTCATCCACATATAATATTAGAAATGCTACAGAGCTCCCACTCACTTTCTTGTAAATACAGGCTTCTCGAAAAGTCTGTATAAAACCATATGCTTCGATGAACTCATCAAAGTGTATATTCCAACTCCGAGATGCTTGCACCAGTCCATAGATGGATTGCTGGAGCTTTCACACCTTGTTAGTACCTTTAGGATCGACAAAACCTTCTGGTTGCATCATATACAACTCTTCTTTAAGAAATATCCATTTAACGAATGTAGTTTTCACATCCATTTGGCACATTTCATAAAATATGGCAACTACTAACATGATTCGGACGGCTTTAAGCATCACTACAGTTGAGAAAATCTCATTGTAGTCAACACCTTGAACTTGTCGAAAACCTTTTTGCGATAAGTCGAGCTTTGTAGATAGGAACACCACTATCAGTGTCTGTCTTCCTCTTGAAGCTCCATTTATTTAATATGGCTTTCTGACCATCGGGCAAGTCCACCAAAGTCCACACTTTGTTCTCATACATGGATCCCATCTCAGATTTCATGGCCTCAAGCCATTTCGTGGAATCTGAGCTCAACATCGCTTCCTCACAGTTCGTAGGTTCGCCATGGTCAAGTAACATTACCTCCAAAACAGGATTACCGTACCACTCTAGTGCGGATCTTATTCTGGTTGACCTATGAGGTTTGGTAGTAACTTGATCTGAAGTGTCATGATCATTATCATTAGCTTCCTCACTAATTGGTGTAGGGATCATAGGAACTGATTTCTATAATGAACTACTTTCCAATAAGGGAGCAGGTACAGTTACCTTATCAAGTTCTACTTTCCTCCCACTCACTTCTTTCGAGAGAAACTCCTTCTCTAGAAAGGATCCATTCTTAGCAATGAATATCTTGCCTTCAGATCTGTGATAGAAGGTGTACCCAACAGTTTCCTTTGGGTATTCTATGAAGATGCACTTCTCCGATTTGGGTTCGAGCTTATCAGGTTTGAATCTTTTTCACATAAGCATCACAGCCCAAAACTTTAAGAAACGACAACTTTGGTTTCTTGCCAAACCACAGTTCATAAGGCGTAGTCTCAATGAATTTTGATGGTGCCCTATTTAAAGTGAATGCAGTTGTCTCTAATGCATAACCCCGAAACGATAGTGGTAAATCAGTAAGATACATCATAGATCGCACCATATCCAATAAAGTGCAGTTACGACGTTCGGACACACCATTACGCTATGGTGTTCCATGTGGCGTGAGCTGTGAAGCTATTCCACAATGTTTGTAAATGAAGGCCAAACTCATAACTCAAATATTCTCCTCTATGATCAGATTGTAGAAACTTTATTTTCTTGTTACGATGATTCTCCACTTCACTCTGAAATTCTTTGAACTTTTCAAATGTTTTAGACTTGTGCTTCATTAAGTAGATATACTCATATCTGCTCAAATCATCTGTGAAGGTTAGAAAATAATGATACCCGCCATGAGAATCAACACTCATTGGACCGCATTCATCGGTATGTATTATTTCCAACAAGTCAGTAGCTCGTTCCATTGTTCCAGAGAACAGAGTTTAGTCATCTTGCCCAAAAGGCACGGTTTGCAAGCATCATATAATTCATAACCTAGTGATTTCAAAAATCCATCTTTATGGAGTTTCTTCATGTGCTTTACACTGATATAACCCAAACGGCAGTGCCACAAATAAGTTACACTATCATTATCAACTTTGCATCTTTTGGCATCAATATTATGAATATGTGTATCACTACGATCGAGATCCAACAAACTATTTTCATTGGGTGTATGACCATCGAAGGTTTTATTCATGTAAACAGAACAACGATTATTCTCTGACTTTAAATGAATAACCGTATTGCAAGAAACATGATGAAATCAAATTCATGCTTAACGCAAACGCCAAATAACATTTATTTAGGTTTAACATTAATCTCGAAGTATAGGGAGTGTGCGATGATGATCATATCAATCTTGGAACCACTTCCAACACACATCATCACTTCACCCTCAACTAGTCTCTGTTTATTCTGTAACTCCTGTTTCAAGTTACTATTTTTTTTAAACTGAACAAGTATCAAATACCCAGAGGCTACTATAAACACTAGTAAGGTACACATCAATAACCTGTATATAAAATATACCCTTGTTCACTTTGCCATCCTTCTTATCCACCAAATATTCAGGGCATTTCCACTTCCAATGACCTTTTTTTGCAGTAGAAGCACTCAGTTTCAGGCTTTAGTCTAGCTTTGGGATTCTTCACGAAAGTGACAACTTGCTTGCCATTCTATATGAAGTTCCCTTTCTATACCTTTGCCCTTTTCTTGAAACTAGTGGTCTTGTCAACCATCAACACTTGATGCTTTTTCTTGATTTCTACCTTCGCCGATTTCAGCATCGCGAAGAGCTTGGGAATCGTTTCTGTTATCCCTCGCATACTATAGTTCATCATGAAGTTCTACTAACTTGCTGATGGTGATTAGAGAACTCTATCAATCACTATCTTATCTGGAAGATTAACTCCCACTTGATTCAAGCGATTGTAGTACCCAGACAATCTGAGAACATGCTCAATGCTTGAGCTATTCTCCTCCATCTTTTTGCTATAGAACTTATTGGAGACTTCATATCTCTGAACTTGGGTATTTGCTTGAAATATTAACTTCAACTCCTGGAACATCTCATATGGTCCATGACGTTCAAAACGTCTTTGAAGTCCCGGTTCTAAGCCGTTAAGCATGGTGCACGAAGTAGTCATCATATTGAGCTAGCCAAAATGTTCATAACGTCTACATCTGGTTCGGCAATAGGTCTGTGACCTAGCAGTGCATCAAGGACATATTCTTCTGTGCAGTAATGAGGATGAACCTCAGATCACGAACCTAGTCCGCATCATTGCTAGTATCATCTTTCAACTTAGTTTTCTCTAGGAATACATATAAAACATAGGGAAGCAACAACGCGAGCTATTGATCTACAACATAATTTGCAAAATACTATCATGACTAAGTTCATGATAAATTAAAGTTCAATTAATCATATTACTTAAGAACTCCCACTTAGATAGACATCCCTCTAGTCATCTAAATGATCACGTGATCCAAATCAACTAAACCATGTCCGATCATCACGTGAGATGGAGTAGTTTTCAGTGGTGAACATCACTATGTTGATCATATCTACTATATGATTCATGTGACAACCTTGATTTTGCCTTCTCTCTTTTTCCGGACTTGCCTTCTCTCTCTTTTCGGACTTGGTTTTCATCGTGGTTTTTGCCCTGATTAGAATTGGAGATTGAATCATTTCAAATGGACTTGTCACTTGGGCATATCCTTGGCTTTCACCCAAGTGACCTATCTTCTTTATTCCTCTGGTCAAACCACAAAATAATCAAATGAATATTTTTCATAAAAGAAAAATATTCATTTCTCCTTCTGAATCTCACTTCAGAACCTTGTGCTCCATAGCAACCTCAATTTTTCTTGCTCAGAAAAATCTGAGATAAATCCCAAACATTCTTAGAACCATGACACAACTTCCCATGTAAAAATATTGCATCACTTTTTGCAATATTTTTTCTGTAGAAAATATTTTCACTTCTGGACCAGAAATGCACTTTGCACAGCAAGTACATTTTTCCTTGAGCTTTTAGCCTTGATCTTTCTTGAGCTTAGACACCCTCCTAAGAAACCCTAAACCCCAGGAGATTAGCCCTAATGGACTTCTAGAAGGTGGCCAAACTTGGCGGCCAAGTTTCTGTACAGAAACTTGTCAGCTTAGTGAAGTCTAATCTGGTCGGCCTGGGCATGAGCCATCAACTCACCTAGACTAAACACTGCACGGTCGAATGCATAGACAAGGTTTGGCCACTCCTGGGCGTCATTTTGACCATGCTAGCTTGGTGACCACGCGTGGACATGGTGCCTGGCATGCATTCGACGCGCTCTGGCTGGTGCCTTGCACTCTGTTTCACACGTGCTCGATCTAGCGCTCGCCTCCGACTGCCACACTGTGCCACCAGCCTCGACACATCACCCTTGACCACTCCCTGGCGCTCCCCGATGCTAGAGCCGCCGCAGCAAGCACGGGCACGTCATGGCCAAAAGGCCACAGTGTGCGCGTGCACTTGTCCGCTTCTCCAACCGCCTCATGTGCTCGTCCGCGAGCATGGGCAAGCTTCTGCGTTAACACTGAGCATTTTCCCCCTCTTGTTGGAGCTTCTCGTCACCGTTCGCCACGTGTCCAGAGAGCTCCGGCGGCGACACGTCCCCTCCCCCTCCGCTCCGTCTATATATAGCGCCCCTCCTCGTTTGCTAGCCACGCAGCACTCCACACCACCTCTGGCCATCGCCCCGACCAGAGGACTCCGGTCATACCCGCAGTCCAGCCGTCGTGCTCCGGTGCCTCTCGAGCTCAAGTAGATGCTTGGGCGGGGCATTGGGGGTCTGCTGGTGCTGCCTGGACCCTGCCAAGCCCTCGGAGCCGCTTCTAGCCGTCGTCTCCTTCCTCCCCGGCGAATCCTGTCTGCCACCGAAGCTTGTGAGCTCGACTGTGATCAGCTTCGACCACCTCTCGCCAAGACACGGGTACGGGCAGGTGCGCCTCGAGCCCCACTTCAAATATATCCCTCTTGTTTAGCCCTGCACCCCCTCGTCGCTGGCGTGAGGTTCGGCGAAGCCCCGCCTCCCTCTGATCTCGCTCTCTCTCTCTCCTAACGCACGGGGCCCACCTATTGGTATCACCACTCGCGCCCGAAGCGGTACGAGTGGAGGCGTATTTCTGTTATACGCCTTCGACGTCACCCCCCAGGATTTTCTGTTTAATTCAATTTTATTCAGAAATTTGACCAAGCTTTGACCAGCCACCATTTCCAAACCAGAAGTCCAAATGATTTGATTCTTTTTGCATTGTATTTGTTGCAGAAAGCTCTAGCAGCACACCAAAAGGTGGATTTTTCCTTGCTGCCTAGAATTTCTGGTGATTTTCAGAATGTGTTTTGATAATTCTTTTTGTGGTTTAAATTATTTTTCAGAAGGACAAGCTTGTCTTGAACCCAACCAAGAGGGGTGTGATCCACCTCTACACTAAGGCAAGCCACACCAGCATTTGGATGGTGTTATCTCAATATCTATAATTTTCTACTTGAATATGAGTCATTATTTGCATTTAAAATTTGATAAATAACTTTGGTTAATTTCTAGTTACTTTACCATGCTTGATATGCTTACTTTAGCTTCTGGTTGAATGCATGAACTTGTTTGGCAAAGAAGATTAATATTTTGCACTATGAAAATTGCTATGGAAACTAATGATAGTTATTTTGCTAGTAATGGTTTTATTTAAATAATGAACTAATAAAATATTGCTTGGTTATAAAAATGAGTTATAACCAGAGAAGTTTGATTCTTAATATTGCAAGATGCATATGTTGTTAAGTTTGATCCATGAGCATGAGTTGTTTTGCTTTGCACGATGAGTAGTTGCATGATTATTTTGATTATATCATGTAGATGGTAAAAAGCTTTTATCAAAGCTAAACTTGATTAAGTTCAACTGAATATGATGTTGATCACATCATGGTGCCACTAAATCGGGTTTTTAATTCAGTGCCACCACATTTACCTTATGGGAAGGTCTCGATTTGGTCCTTTGTTGTGGCTCTCACCGGTGCCTCCCGCGAGGAAAGGTTATGGGTGTGCATACCCTGGCCCGGTAGGAAGACAAGACCTTCTGTGCTCGTTTTGTTTTTATGGTACCTTGTCCCTGTTTGGGACCGTTTTGCCACGATGGTGGACGTTGGTGTCTTTGGTAGACATGGGGCCACCCAAGACCTAACCCTGAGAGGGAGTTGGTCGGAGTGGCCGGGGAGAGTGCATGACAAAGGGAGGGTTTCGTCGGAATGCTTTGGTCCGCATGTATGGGAGTGCGAGGCCAGTGTTCCGTAGTGTGGGTAAAGTGCGCTACCTCTGCAGAGTGTAATTAATCTATCGATAGCCGCGTTCTCGGTTATGGGCAAACTCAGAAGTAAGTCACACATGGATAACCTTTTCTAATAATCTTTCCAACTAAGTGAGTGATGTGATGCATTGTTTCGTGACGAAAGCATGAACAATGGAGGTGTTCATGAGTGATTGGTTTCAGTTGTGACCCGGGTATGGTCACCATTTGGTTACGAGGAAACCGTATGGTATGTGTGAGTTTGAGGGACTGATTGCATGCAATGTTTGTTTTGGTAGTAGTAGCTTTGCATTGATTAATCTGATTAAATATCATGATATTGTTTGTCATCGTGCTTATGTTTGTTGTGAGCTTGCAAGTACATTCAATGTACTGACCTGGCGTGTTATGCCAGCTTTCAGGCAAGTCAGTTTGCATCGGAGCGCATCTCGTGTCTAAGTCGTGTTCACGTTGGTGTCCTCTGCTATGGAGTTCCCCTACGTCGTTCTTCCACTGCCGCGTAGCTCATGCAATCAAGGCCCTGTCATGTTCACTAAATAATGTACATACCATCCAGCGGCACCGTGTGTGCCGCTCGGCCTTGAATCTCAATGTAATACCAGACCTATGTAATCTGCTAGCATCAATAAAGCAGTTTTTTCTGTACCATGTTGTTGTGTATTACCATAAGACTTGATCTCTGGGCCGGCAATGGAAGGTAAACCGGTTGCTCTGAGCCGGGGTGCCACAATTCACGCTCGACCTTTCGGTCTCCAGTGTTCGGAGGCCATATCAGCATATGCTAGGCTCGTCAAGTTTAACCCGAGTATTCTGCGTGTGCAAAACTGGCTTGCACCCATTGTAGGTGAACGTTGAGCTTATCACACCGGATCATCACGTGGTGCCTCCGCACGAAGAACTTTGGCAACGGTGCATACTCAGGGAGAACACTTATACCTTGAAATTTAGTGAGATATCATCTTATAGTGTTACCGCCGAACTAAGCAAAATAAGATGTATAAAAGATAAATATCACATGCAATCAAAATATGTAACATGCTATGGCCATCATCATCTTGTGCCTTTGATCTCCATCTCCAAAGCATCATCATGAACTCCATCGTCACCGGTATGACACCATGATCTCCATCATCTTGATCTATGTTACTGTGTCGTCACATGGTCTTCTCGCCAACTATTGCTCTTGCAACTATTGCTATCGCACAGCGATAAAGTAAAGCAATTATTTGGTGCTTGAATCTTATGAAATAAAGAGACAACCATTAGGCTTCTGCCAGTTGCCGATAACTTCAACAAAACACGATCATCTCATACAACAACTTATATCTCATCACGTCTTGACCATATCACATCACAATATACCCTGCAAAAAAAAGTTAGACGTCCTCTACTTTTTTGTTGCAAGTTTTACATGGTTGCTACGGGCTGAGCAAGAACCGTTCTTACCTACGCATCAAAAACCACAATGATATTTCATCAAGTTAGTGTTGTTTTAACCTTCAACAAGGACCGGGCGTAGTCACACTCGGTTCAACTAAAATTGGAGAAACTGACACCCGCCAGCCACCTGTGTGCAAAGCACGTCGGCTGAACAAGTCTCGCTTAAGCGTACGCGTAATGTCGGTCCAGGCCGCTTCATCCAACAATACTGCCGAACCAAAGTATGACATGCTGGTAAGCGTATGACTTGTATCGCCCACAACTCACTTGTGTTCTACTCGTGCATATAACATTTACGCATAAACCTGGCTCGGATGCCACTGTTGGGGAACGTAGTAATTTCAAAAAAAAATCCTACACACATGCAAGATCATGGTGATGCATAGCAATGAGCGGGGAGAGTGAGTCCACGTACCCTCGTAGACCGAAAACGGAAGCGTTAGCACAACGTGGTTGATGTAGTCATACGTCTTCACGATCCGACCGATCCAAGTACTAAACGTACGACACCTCCGAGTTTAGCACACGTTCAGCTCGATGACATCCCGCGAATTCCGATCCAGCAGAGCTTCAGGGAGAGTTCCGTCAGCACAATGGCATGATGACGGTGACGATGTTGCTACCGATGCAGGGCTTCGCCTAACCAACGCTACGATATGACCGAGGTGGAACATGGTGGAGGGGGGCACCGCACACGGCTGGGAGAGAGCAACAGATCAACTTGTGTGTCCATGGGGTGCCCCTTGCCTCGGTATATAAAGGAGGAGAGGAGGGGAGGCCGGCCGGCCCCTATGGGCACGCCAAGTGTGGAGTCCTACTAGGACTCCAAGTCCTAGTAGGAGTCCACCAAAGGGAAGGAGGGAAGAAGGAAGCAGAGGGAGGATAGAAAGGAAAAGGGGCACGACCCCCTAGTCCAATTCGGTCTGGGCTAGGGGGGTCGCGCGCCCTGCCTTGCCCTGCCTCCTCTCTAACACCACTTGGCCCATGAGGACCAATACTTCTTTCCTGTATTCCCGTATGTCCCCGGTACTCCGAAAAAATACCCGAATCACTCGGGACCTTTCCGATGTCCGAATATAGTCGTCCAATATATCGATCTTTACGTCTCGACTATTTCAAGACTCCTCGTCATGTCCCCGATCTCATCTGGGACTCCGAAGTACCTTTGGTACATCAAAACACATAACTCATAATATAAATCGTCACCGAACATTACGCGTGCGGACCCTACGGGTTCGAGAACTATGTAGACATGACCGAGACACGTCTCCGGTCAATAACCAATAGCGGAACCTGGGTGCTCATATTGTCTCCTACATATTCTACGAAGATCTTCATCGGTCAAACCGCATAACAACATACGTTGTTCCCTTTGTCATCGGTATGTTACTTGCCCGAGATTCGATCGTGGTTTCTCAATACCTAGTTCAATCTCGTTACCGACAAGTCTCTTTACTCGTTCTGTAATGCATCATCCCGCAACTAACTTATTAGTCACATTGCTTGCAAGGCCTATAGTGATGTGCATTACCGAGAGGGCCCAGAGATACCTCTCCGACAATCGGAGTGACAAATCCTAATCTCAATCTATGCCAACTTAACAAACACCATCGGAGGCACCTGTAGAGCACCTTTATAATCACCCAGTTACGTTGTGATTTTTGGTAGCACACAAAGTGTTCCTCCGGTATTCAGGAGTTGCATAATTGCATAGTCATAGGAACATGTATAAGTCATGAAGAAAGCAATAGCAACAAACTAAATGATCAAGTGCTAAGCTAACGGAATGGGTCAAGTCAATCACATCATTCTCTAATGATGTGATCCCGTTAATCAAATGACAACTCATGTCTATAGCTAGGAAACTTAACCATCTTTGATTCAACGAGCTAGTCAAGTAGAGGCATACTAGTGACATTATGATTGTCTAGGTATTCACACATGTACTAAGTTTCCGGTTAATACAATTCTAGCATGAATAATAAACATTTATCATGATATAAGGAAATATAAATAACAACTTTATTATTGCCTCCGTTGCATATTTCCTTCAGCCCTGACACGTGGCTTGCACAGCAGGGCTAGACGAGGTGTATCTGGGCACTCGTGAGCTAGCGCAGGACTCACGAGGCCCTACCTCAAGGCGGGTTGTGCCTGGTCTTGGACCTTTGACAGTTGTGTGTTCCTGCGAGATGGTTGGATACAAATGCTCTGTGTCCTCAGGTCCCGGCCCTCGAGCGAGCTCAGCCGCCGCTGGTATGCCAGGTCGCGATGTCGTGGTCAAGGCCAGGGGGTGAGGGCTGGAGAGCCAGTAAGAGCTCCTGAGTCGCGATGCTCAGGAGCCCCCTTTTAACGCGCAAGCGATTTGCATGAGAGAGAGAGGCTCATGGTAGGCGGCAGGTGATAATCACAGGCAGATTAGGCATGCAGGCAAATCAGCTTAGGCAAACGTAGGATGGATACATGCCACTGGGTCAGACCCAAGCGGCTTGGGGATGATGCAGCCCGAGGGGTGCCTCTAGCAAGGTAACCTAAAGACATAAGAAAAAAGGGATACATGCCGCACAAACGGACCCACGTGGCCTAGGAATGATGCAGCCCTGAGGGCACTCCCAGCTGAAATGAACTTGGAAGATGTCACCTGGTTCCATTGTAGAGGGGGTGTCGGGGTAGCTGAAGATGCGCGGTGAAGAGGCCGATCCTCACGAGCCGCCAGGGCCTTGAGCCTCAGGAGGCTCTGGGGGTCCAGGTGGTTCCTTGAGGATCGTCTCCATCTCCGCTAGGACCGCGTGCTGCCTGGCCTCCTAAGCCGCTAGAATGCTCCGCAGGTGACGCTGGTAGGTGGCAGCCGCGTTCGGCAGGTCGAAAGGCATGTGAATGTAGCTGTGCGGTGGACCCTCGCAGCATCCCACACACGTAGGCCAGAGGCGCTCCTGAGATGTGGCTCGGTTGAGCCCTGGGACATCGACGCAGACGCGCAGCCCACCATCCTCGCCTGGATGGGGGGCCACGCCAGGCAAGCGGCGGTCGCCGCGCATGGCTCTCGCTTCCTGAAGCTCCTGAGTGGTCTTGGTGATGAACTCTTGAACGTTGGGCTTTCCACGCCCTGTGCCTTCCTGGGGTCACTCTACACCACAGTTCACCTACCGGCGCTTACACTCGTTCGACTAAGGGTGGTCTTGCTTCTACGCCATCTCAGGCGATTCAGTTTGCTGCTCTCGAGGCTCTTGTAGACTTGCGCTACAACGAGGTTCGCATGCACACCCACCCTGGTCTTTTCTACTACCCATCTCTGTATGAGAATGGGCGTGTCCGTTTTCCTTTGATTAATCCGGCGTGCGATCGTCCCACTAGCCACCTTTCTCGCTACATCACCGCTAGTTATCTTTTGAACTACGAGTTAGCTTGGGAGCTTGCACATGCTCGCACCGCTCTCGCAGCTGCTTGAGTGAGGAACCCTCTTCCCGCTGTTATCTACACTTCTGCTCCGGTTCTTCCCACCCCCGTTCCATCGATGACCTCGCAGGGTACCGTTAACCCTCTGACGGTGAACCCTCGCAGCACTCCTGCTGCATGGTCTTCCCTTGTCGCTACTCCTTCTGCTCCTATGCTTAGATCCCATCCCCCGCTTGCCCCTGAGGGAGAGCCCTCGAGGTAGCGGCGTCACATTCCTCTTGGCCCGGAGGTCTCTGATATCAGTTCAAGATCAGGGTCCGACTCAGGAGACGAACCTGCAGTAGCACCAACCGAGCAGTAGACCGTTAGAGTATCGCGGTAGTGATGATCATGATGTATGGCTGTAACTGCACTTGTCATGATGCGTAGTTTCATGTACGAGGGTAGCAGACCCGCTGTGATGTTACTTTTATGTTGGGACTATGTATAATTATGTTGGAACTTTTTATTCTCCTTGGTTTTCATTCGTTGTTTTCTTCCGGGATTGTTCATTACCTTTTTCCCCCATTTTGGAATTTTCTCATCATGGTTGCTATGTATTGGGAAAACAAAAAATAGGATGACGCATGGAGGCAGCAGCAGCCAAGCTTGTGAGGATGTCCCTGTCCGTCGTTTCGCAAGACAGGCGGGACATTCCCCTGAGTCGTACCAGCCACCGCCGCCGCCACCACCACATCCGCCTTCCATCTATCAGATCATGCGACTGTTTGAAGAAAGAAGAAGCAACGACCTGTTGGAAATCCTGAAGAGTGTACAAGTTATGGTTGGGTAGAATGGAAACCAGAATGGCCATCACTCCAAACTGTCAGACATTCAGCGAACCAAGCCTCCCAGTTTCAGCCACGCTACTGATCCTTTGGACACCGACGACTGGCTAAGGACTATGGAAAGGAAGTTGGAGATTGCCCGCACTAAAGAAGGAGACAAGGTTCCCTTCGCAACGCATTATCTCGGAGGAGCTGCCGTGATATGGTGGGATAATGCCAAGGCAATATGGCCTGCAGACGAGGAAATCACTTGGGATAAATTCAAGGAACAATTCCGCAAGTATCATATTCCCGCCGGAGTTATGAAAATCAAGCAGCGCGAATTCCTCGCTCTCACTCAAGGCAGCATGACCATCAACGAGTACCTGAACAAGTTCAACCATTTGGCCCACTATTCTCTCCATGATGTAGCCACAAAAGAGCGGAAGATCGACCGGTTCCTTGGAGGCCTGAATCAACATCTCAGGTGCACCCTCAGCATGTTTGATTTCCCAGACTTCCTGACACTAGTGAACAAGGCCCTCATCACCGAAAGGGAACACAAGCTCCTGCATGACCACAAGCCGGTTGTTAATGACCACAAGCGCAAATTCGATCCAAAGAAGGATATGCAACCAGTGCAAAAGGCTCGTACTTGGCAACAGACTCAGGTGGAATACAAACCAAATTGGCAGAAGAATGTCAACAAGACTACTGCACAAGTCAAGAATGTCATGACCAGCCCGGTGCGTGAAGACTGTCAGCGCAACAATACATGTTTCAGCTGTGGTCAAACCGGACACTATGCCAGGCAGTGTCCCAAGAATAGCAAGCAAGTAGCTCCATTCCAACCGCAAGTCAACTACATGGAGCCATATCCCGCCCCGGATATGATTCGAGGGCAAATTCATCACATCTCCGCAGACAAAGCTCATGAGGACCCGGAAGTCGTCATTGGTATGTTTCTTGTTAATGACATACCAGCCATAACTTTATTTGACTCTGGGGCTTCCCACTCTTTTATATCACGGAGTTTTGCTTCCCAAAAAAATTTGCTTGTTCGATTTTGGGAAAGCACATGCTGGTACAATCCCCGGGATCCCTACTCAGAAGTAATCTCGTCTGCCGAAATTTGGAAATTGACATCAAGGGCGTCAAGTTTCCAACCTTGTTGATATTCATCGATTCCAACAAATTGGACGTCATTATGGGCATGAATTGGTTAACTCGGTATCAAGTCTGCATTAGCTGTGCGACCAGAGAAGTTACCTTGAGAAACATGGAAGGTCGCACCACAAGTTTTTATGCCTGCAGGCGCATACCCATGATAGATATGGTTTTCGCAGGAGTGGCCGAAGAAGTGGATTTAATTCCTGTGGCCAGTGAGTATCCGGACGTCTTTCCTGAAGAATTGCCAGGCATGCCACCTAACCGGGAATAGGAGTTCGCGATTGACTTGGTGCCTGGAACCACTTCGATACATAAGAAATATTATCGGATGCCTTCCTCAGAATTGGTGTAATTGGAGAAACAACTGGATGAGATGCTGCAGAAAGGATACATTCGACCCAGCTCTTCACCATGGGGATCACTAGAAATCTTTGTGGACAAAAAGGATGGCAGTCTACGAATGTGTGTAGACTACCGGCAGCTGAATGACGTCACCATCAAAAACAAGTATCCACTGCCAAGGATCGACGATCTGTTTGATCAACTTAGTGGGGCCAAAGTATTCTCAAAAATTGATTTGAGGACTGGATATCATCAACTCAAGATAAAGAAGGAGGATATCCCTAAGACCGTGTTCACCACTCGATACGGTGTTTATGAGTACACTGTTATGTCCTTCGACCTCACCAACGCTCCTGCATTCTTTATGCATATGATGAATAAGGTGTTTATGGAATTCTTGGATAAATTTGTGGTGGTATTCATTGATGACATCCTCATTTACTCCAAGATCAAGGATGAATACAAGGAGCATCTTTGAGCAGTTCTGTAAAGGCTTCGTGACCATCAGCTTTATGCCAAATTCAGCAAATGTGAGTTTTGGCTCCAACAAGTGGGATTCCTCGGGCATATCCTCTCGGTAGAAGGAATCTCAGTGGACCCAAGCAAGGTGAAGGATGTACTTGATTGGTCCGCACCCACCACAATCTCGGAAATCCGGAGTTTCCTTGGACTAGCCGGATATTATCGCCGTTTTATCGAAGGCTTCTCGAAGATCGCCAAGCCTATGACTGAGCTTCTGAAGAAGGATAAGAAGTTCGTAAGGACTGAGGAATGCGAGAAGAGTTTCAATGAGCTGAAAACCAGGCTGACATCGGCACCAGTATTAACTCTTCCAGACATCTACCGCAGTTTTGATGTTTACTGCGACGCATCCAGAAGAGGACTGGGGTGCGTACTAATGCAAGATGGCAAAGTGGTGGCCTATGCATCTCGACAACTGCGGCAACACGAAGGAAACTACCCTACCCATGATTTAGAATTGGGCGCGGTAGTGCATGCTTTGAAGATCTGGAGACACTATCTGATTGGGAAGAGGTGCCAGATATTCACCGATCATAAGAGTCCCAAGTATATATTCACTCAGCCCAATTTGAGCCTTCGACAACGAAGATGGCTCGAATTGGTTAAGGACTACGACCTCGGGATAAATTATCACCCGAGCAAAGCTAATGTGGTGGCTGACACCCTCAGCCGCAAACCAGCCAACCTCAATGCTCTAATGGATTCCTTGCCACCTCAGCTTTATGAAGAAATCATGCAGCTCAATTTAGCAATCACCAACGCCCGTCTTGCCAATATATTGGAAGTTGCCCCTACTCTCGAAGAAGAAATCCGTATCGCTCAAGCAAATGATGAGAGGTTAAAAAGATATATTCAGAAGATGCACCAAGGGCGTGCACCAGACTTCTCTATGGATCAGCGAGGTTCGGTAAAGTTTCGAGGAAGACTCTGCGTACCCAACCAAGGAAGTCTGAAGAAGAAGATATTGGCATAAGCGCATGAAGCACCATACTCAATTCATCCCGATGGTACCAAAATGTATGAGGACCTTCGTCAGGTATTTTGGTGGAACAGAATGAAGAAAGACATCGCATACTTTGTAGTCTGTTGCGACATATGCAATAAGGTAAAGGCAGAACACCAAAAACCCGCCGGACTCCTCCAACCTCTGCCGGTATCCCAATGGAAATGGGATGATATCTGCATGGACTTCATCAGCAGACTACACAGGTCTCATTGAGGAAATGACGCGATATGGGTCATAGTGGACACCTTAATGAAGGTGGCACACTTTATTCCTATCCGGACCACATACCACGCAGATCAACTCGCACAGCTGTATGTGTCAAGAATCATTAGTCTGCACGGCGTACCCAAGACTATCGCCTCCGACATGGGATCACTCTTCACCTCCGCATTTTGGTCCTGAGTCCATCAAGTGTTGGGAACCGCATTGAAACACTTCACGGTCTATCATCCTCAAAGAGATGGACAGTGTTGGATATCGGGTTCCGGCAAAACCCTTAAGGTTCAAACTCTAGGGTGCGCGTGAAGATCTTCCCCCTACCGATCCACGTCCCAACGCCTCGCCGTGAATCTAAGCTACGCGATGAACACAAGGGACATGATGTTTATACTAGTTCGGGCCACTGGTGTGGTGTAATACCCTAGTCTAGTGTGTGGTGTGGTGGATTGCCTCTGGGGCTGATGATGAACAATACAGAGGAAGAACAGCCTCGCAAGAGGTCTTCTTGAGCTGGTGCGGTGTTCTACTTGGGTGGATTTGATCTGCTCTTGATGAGATGAGATCCGATTAGCCCATCCCTACTGTGGTGGTGGCTATCTCTATTTATAGAGGACCTGGTCATCTTCCCAAATATTCAGTGGGAAGGGAGCCAACAACGTCCATTTTGAAGGGGAACAGCTAGTACAAGTTATCCTGTCTAAAGTTGGTCTTCGACTGCCAAAGGTACTGGTGATGACGCTGTCTTGGGCTCCACGGTGACCCCATCCTGCCGCTCCGCTAGTCTTGGTCTTGTTGCATCGATATGGTAACCTTGGCTTGATGCCTCGGTACTCTGCGCCTGTGCTTGCCCCCTTTGAGCCAAAGAGGAAACGAGGACACTGCGGAGGCTGGCGCCCGCCTGGTCTCAATCGTCATGGCTTGCGTCATGAGCACCTCACGAGGTACCCCTGCCTTGATCTCTCCGCCTCCTCGTGAGCCTGCCTAGTGAGGTCGTCCCTGAGGAAGCCTTGCGTCGTCCGCCCCGCGTGGCTTGGCCCCTCGCGAGGGTCTTGAGCTTGGGTTGATGTTGACGGGCCGTACTGGGCCACTGCTTGAGCCACACCGCAGGCCGCAGGCAGGCATGTTTGGGGACCCCCGTTCCCAGAATGCCGACAGTAGCCCCCAGGCCCAAGGCGCGCTCAGACTTGGCTTAGCAGCAAAGCTAAAGGGCAAGTGTGGAGCGCCGCGGTCCCCAACAGCCTGCGGCATTGGTCGCTGCGTGGCGGTTGATTGTACATGGGCGTCTCCACTTCCCCATGCTGCCTCGGCAACTGCCCTATTTGACGAGTCCCTGCTGCATGCAAAAAGGGTCATGATTACCTGCGATCATGGAGGCTGACGGTTGGCCTCCTCTGGGCTATAAATGTGGAGGGGCGCTAGCCCCCATTGCACATCTCCTTTCCCCCTTTCTGCTTCTTCTTCCTCTGGGTTCTAGCTGCTCGCCGCGTCCCATGGCGCCGCCGAAGTGGTTTTCGACCGCGGAAAAGGGGAAGGCTCGCCAGGAATGGCCTGGCTTCCCTCCACCCAAACGCGGCCGAGGTCGTCCTTGCAAGCACCCCGTGACTCCTGCAGCGGCTCCCCGTGGTCATGGCGGTGGTCCTTCGCTCAGTGATGGCCGCCCGGTGGGTGGGGGAAGTGATGTCTACTACACAACCTTTTTCTTGTAGATGTTGTTGGGCCTGCAAGTGCACAGGTTTGTAGGACAGTAGCAAATTTCCCTCAAGTGGATGACCTAAGGTTTATCAATCCGTGGGAGGCGTAGGATGAAGATGGTCTCTCTCAAGCAACCCTGCAACCAAATAACAAAGAGTCTCTTGTGTCCCCAACACACCGAATACAATGGTAAATTGTATAGGTGCACTAGTTCAGCGAAGAGATGGTGATACAAGTGCAAAATAGATAGTAGATATAGTTTTTTGTAATCTGAAATAATAAAAACAGCAAGGTAACTAAAGGTAAAAGTGAGCGTAAACAGTATTGCAATGATAGGAAACAAGGCCTAGGGTTCATACTTTCACTAGTGCAAGTTCTCTCAACAAAAATAACATAGATAGATCATATAACAATCCCTCAACATGCAACAAAGAGTCACTCCAAAGCCACTAATAGCGCAGAACAAATGTAGAGATTATGGTAGGGTACGAAACCACCTCAAAGTTATTCTTTCGGATCGATCTATGAAAGAGTTCGTACTAGAATAACACCTTAAGACACAAATAAACCAAAACCCTAATGTCACCTAGATACTCAATTGTCACCTCAAGTATCCGTGGGCATGATTATACGATATGCATCACACAATCTCAGATTCATCCAACCAACATAAAAGTACTTCAAAGAGTGCCCCAAAGTTTCTACCGGAGAGTCAAGAACGTGTGCCAGCCCCTATGCATAGGTTCATGGGCGGAACCCGCAAGTTGGTCACCAAAACATACATCAAGTGGCACATGATATCCCATTGTCACCACAGATAAGCACGGCAAGACATACATCAAGTGTTCTCATAAACAACTGGATCCGATAAGATAACTTTAAAGGGGAAACTCAATCCATCACAAGAGAGTAGAGGGGAAGAAACATCATAAGATCCAACTACAATAGCAAAGCTCGGGATACATCAAGATCGTGCCATAGAGGGAACACGAGAGAGAACACGAGAAAGCGAGATCAAACACATAGCTACTGGTACATACCCTCAGCCCCGCGGGTGAACTACTCCCTCCTCGTCATGGAGAGCGCCGGGATGATGAAGATGGCCACCGGTGATGGATTCCCCCTCCGGCAGGGTGCCGGAACGGTCTCCCGAGTGGTTTTTGGTGGCTACAAAGGCTTGCGGCGGCGGAAGTCCCGATCTATCTTGATTTCTGATGGTTTTAGGGTACGTAGGCATATATAGGCGAAAGAAGTCGGTCAGGAGGTGCTCGAGGGGTCCACGAGACAAGGGGTCGCGCCCTATGGGGGGCCTATCTCCTGGGCAACTCGAGGACCTTCTGGCTTGGACTCCAAGTATCCAGGATGATAATCTTCCAAAAAATGACGATGCCGAAGGTTTCATTCTGTTTGGACTCCGCTTGATATTCCTTTTCTTCGAAATACTGAAATAGGCAATAAAACAACAATATGGGCTGGGCCTCCGGTTAGTAGGTTAGTCCCAAAAATGATATAAATGTGTAAAATAAAGCCCATAAACATCCAAAAGGGGTAATATAATAGCATGGAACAATAAAAAATTCTAGATACGTTGGAGACGTATCAAGCATCCCCAAGCTTAATTCCTGCTCGTCCTCGAGTAGGTAAATGATAAAAACAGAATTTTTGATGTGGAATGCTACCTAGTATAATTCTCAATGTAATTTTCTTTATTGTGGCAAGAATGTTCAGATCCAAATGATTCAAAATAAAAGTTCTTATTGACATAAAAAATAGTGATACTTCAAGCAAACAAATCAAAGTAATCATGTCTTCTCAAAATAACATGGCTAAAGAAAGTTATCCCTACAAAATCATATAGTCTGGCCATGCTCTATCTTCATCACACAGAGTATTTAATCATGCACAACCCCGATGACAAGCCAAGCAATTGTTTCATACTTTAATAATCTCAAACTCTTTCAACTTTCACGTAATACATGAGCGTGAGCCATGGACATAGCACTATATGTGGAATAGAAGGGTGGTTGTGGAGAAGACAAAAAGGAGAAGATAGTCTCACATCAACTAGGCGTATCAATGGGCTATGGAGATTCCCATTAATAGATATCAATGTGAGTGTCAGGACCCCGACTCAATGCCACATCGATCTAGCATGTAACACCCCATATCACTTTGCGGCCTCACGCACGGTATCCCCACGGGTGTTGCCTTACCTTTGCCTGGGACCGTTTGCGCCTTTTGGCACACGTATATGATAGTGTTGCTAGCATCCATATGATAAGGAACCCTTGCTGACATGGCTAGTCGTAAACCCAAAGTGGCACAAACTTACAGGGACAGGCATCCATGACCCAGCATCGAACGTGTCGGTCATCAGCGAGTGAATCCAGGCTGTAGCACTGGGCTAGCAGGACTCCGGTATTCATCGCGTGACATTTCCCTGAAGGGACAGACACAGGAATGAAGAAGGACACATGCCGGCCAGCCTAAGTGTTCCGGAGCAGTAGCACGCTACCATGGCTCAGTGGAAGCACTAGGAGACATTTCCCGGTACGAGAGGCTACTAAGGATAAACAACTAGATAGTCAGATCCCACACATAGCAATACACATTACACGTACGCATAACATGCAAGTATGTGCTGCACAACATGGCATCACAGCATAACTCAACAACTTATATAGATAAGGCTCAAAGAGCCATCATAGCATTTATTGCAAATAGGGGTCACACGACCCATCATACAGAGCATACAAGCAACAAGCGGAAGCATTACATATCTAGGTACAGACATCTACAAATGAAAAAGGCTGAAAAGCCTGACTATCTACACCATCCGATCAAGATCGTAGCTGAGGTACAAGCTACTTGTCGAAGCCCATGAGAACACTAGTAAGACCGAAGTCTCCGCTGCAAAAACATAAATAAAGCAACATGAGTACAAAGGTACTCAGCAAGACTTACATCAGATCCTATCATACATGCATTTGTATCAAGAGGGTAATGTGGGGTTTAGTTGCAGCAAGCCAGCTTTGACTCTGTGGCTATCCTGTTCTACGACTACCAGAACTTCTTTGAGGTGATATGGCGTACACGAGTCCACTAGTCACCACACAATACACTACTATGGATTCATCCCCGTCTCCCTACGAGAAGGCCATCCATAGCACTCACACTTGTCTTGAGCATTTTAGAGTGTCCACTTCAAGTTGTCTATGTACCATGTAAGCATCCAAGAAGTCCATAACCGCGGATCCGGCTATTCGAATAGATCATGTTAACCCTGCAGGGGTGTACTTCTTCACACACGCTCTCGCCACTTACCGCCATGTACACGTCATGTATCTTGGCAACCTTCAAGCGGAAGCCTGGCGAGGGTGTCGGCCACGACCTGACTAACCACACAAGACTCTAGCCCAGGTTTATCGCCTATTCGGGTTCCATCCGCAAGGAGATCCGGCCGGGGTTTCGCTCACGGCCCAAAACGATGTGTGCAGGGTTCCCGAGCCCACCATCCGGGTGCCACTCGGTACACCAGGCACGTGTGCCTAGTCTGTCCCAAGCCCACCCTGCCGGGTGCCACTTGGTAGAAAAATAGCACTACCTACAAACACCAGAAACTAGTTGTGACTCCTGGACAGAGACCAAGTTGGTTAATAAGTCGAGAGAGTCAATTAAGGATCCCAATGTGTGGTAGTATCGAGTCATTGGACAACATACATAGAACTCAGTGCTTAAGGACGGTTCCAGTGAGACAAGCCACCATGTACTCCTACATGGCCTCTCACCGCTACCTTTACCAAATCGTGTTCACACACTTAACTCTCAGCACCAGAACATATCATAACACTCCAATCCATTCCCAATGAATCAAACCTGACACAACTCTAAGCAATAGTAGGCATAGCATGGTAGGAACACAACAATGGCTTCAATCAACTCCTACACATGCTAGTGGGTTTCAACTAATTACTGTGGCAATGACAGGTCATGCAAAGGAATGGGTTCAACTACTGCGGCACAAAGTAGCAGATGAATCGTTGTTGTCCTAATGCAATAACTGAGAGCAGGAGCGAGAGAGTAGGATTGTATCGGAATGAACAAGGGGGTTTGCTTGCCTGGTAGATCAACAAGGGAGGCACTGCTTCACAGACAGGTACTCTGGAACGGTCTCCGGAGCAGGACCTATCGAGAAGGAACGGTGCCAACAATCAAAACACAAGCATATGCAACAATATGATGCATGATCATGGCATGTAGATGTGATGCTGTTTGAGCTAATGCAACTAGCTGATATCTGGATGGAGTCCATTTGAACCAAAGATTCAAATGCATCTCCACATTAAGTCCTTATATAAGCCATTTTAGTGTTTCACTTATACAGTAGGTATAAGTTGGTTTTTCATGCATGAAACTGGTACAGATGGATAGGTTGCATTTTTTTGATAATTTTTCATATATAATTTATTTCAATCTGAGAACGGTTGAATTGATATGAATTTTTGAAGTTTTGAACATTTTCTGGAATTTCCTGATTTATTTTAATTCCGGAAAATATATTATTGTGCAGCATGACGTCAGCACAACGTCAGCAGGTCAACCGGGGCTGACCAGGGTCAAACCTGACGTGTGGGGACCACATGTCAGTGACACTGGAGTTAACCCCGAGTCAAACCTGGGCTGATTAGCTTTGACTAAGCCCTGGGGCCCACTGGTCAGTCTCAGGGGGGGTAATTAGGAGGGGGTTAAGCACTAATTAAGCCACCATGTCAGCGCGCGCCGGAGTTCGCCGGCGGCGACCAAACCGCGCAGCGGTGCTTCGCCGGAACGCGCTACAGGCGGCGGAAAAGCGCGCGGGGACTACCCATCGGCAGCCCGCGCTCGACCGCATCCGCCTGGGCATAGGGAAGGTCGCGGGGACGGCGGAGCTCACCGGAGCAGGGCTCGCGGCGGCGGCTGGAGCTCGGTTGATGCGGGTTAGGCACTGCAGGGCACTAGGGGGGCTGCGGTTAGGCGCGTTGGACTCCTGGGGGTGTGGTGAGCTCAGTGGTAAGCTTGGACGCGTGCTTGCACGGCCGTAGCCGCGGTGGCGACATGGCCGGCGGCAAGGAGCTACAGCCGCGGCGGGGAAACGGTGCTAGAGCGCGCGTTAGCAAGGGGGAGAAGGGGGGTTCGGTAAAAGAGCTCACAGCGGATCCAGCGAAGGCGTCAGCGAGCTCGGGGAAGCACTGGTGCGGCCGGAGCGTCGGCGGCGATCTCGGGCAGCCGGTGACGAAGACGATGGCGATGGCGGCGTTCCAGGGCGTCCGGCACCGTGCGTCTCGTCGAGGAGGTGTAGCCCACAACGGCGGAGCGCGTGGACACGACGGAGGGACGAGGGGGAGGCAGTGGCCGCGGCAACGGCGAGCGGTGGCGTCGGTGGTGTTCGTCCGTGAGAGAGAGAGAGATGTCCAGGGGAGGAGGGAGAGCGAGAGAGAGTGGAAGAGGACTGGGGCGACGCGTGGCGACGTTCGGGGAATCCAGACGAGGAGGGGAGAGGGCAGGCAGGCAGGGAGGGAGGAGGTGGCCGGGCGCGTGGCCGCGACCGGCTGTGGCGCGGGCACGCAGCTGCTTGGCGAGGGGGAGGAAGACGACAGAGGAGGAGGCCAGGTGGGCTAGGCTGGCCAGCTGGGCCGGCCAGGCCGCACAGGACCGGGCTGCATAGGAGCTAAGCGCCAGGTAAGTTTTTTCCTATTTTGTTTCTTTTTCTATTTTCTGACATTTGTTTGGTTTAATAAAAAATACTAAACCATTTTATTTTCTTATGCCAATTTTTATAGAAGCTAGTTATATTATTCCAGAGCTCCTTTATAAATGGCATAATTTTTGGACAATATTATATATATATAACAATATATATCCAAAGCAAATAATTACTGCATTAATTCCAAATGCCCAAAATAAATACTTATGAGGTCCTAAAAATATTGGTTTGATTTTCATCTCTGTCCAATATTTTCAGAGAGCAACATGAGCATTTTCTTGGACCTTTTTGGAACAATTTTTATTTGGGTCATTTCCAAAATGATTCTGAGGGTTTCACAAATCCCCATTTCAAATTTAAACAGAATTTAAACATGATGCACAAGTGACTAGCTAGTCTAGGTCATAACAGAGCTAGGGATGTGACAACTCGCCCCCACTTGAAAGAATCTCGTCCCGAGATTCAGGGGTCGATGGAAAGAAAGCAGGGTACTCCAGTCGAAGACGATCTTCTCGCTCCCAAGTAGCTTCTCTCTCGGAATGATGAGACCACTGAACCTTGAGAAACTTGATGTTCTGACGTCGAGTGACACGCTCTGCTTGATCAAGAATGCGAACCGGGTACTCTCGGTAGGTGAGGTTATCTTGGAGATCAAGCGTTTCGTGGTCGACTCCGCGAATAGGATCCGAGAAGCAACGCCTGAGTTGAGAGACGTGGAAGACATCATGAACTCGAGAAAGATGTGGGGGTAGTTCCAACTTGTAGGCAACCTCTCCTCGTTTAGCGAGAATGCGAAAAGGACCAACGTAACGAGGAGCCAACTTGCCCTTGATACCGAAGCGATGGGTACCCTTCAAAGGAGTGACCCGAAGGTAAGCTTTGTCGCCAATTTCATAAGTCATATCCTTATGATGGCGGTCATACTGACTCTTCTGACGAGACTGGGCTGTTTTCGAATTCTCACGAATGATGCAAACTTGCTCTTCTGCCTCCTGGATCATGTCCGGTCCAAAGAATTGTCTTTCACCGGTTTCTGACCAGTTCAAAGGTGTTCGACATCTTCGTCCATAGAGAACCTCAAAAGGAGCTTTCTTGAGACTGGATTGATAGCTATTGTTATAAGCAAACTCGGCAAAGGGAAGACATTTCTCCCAATCCATACCGAATGAGATAACGCAAGCTCTGAGCATGTCTTCGAGAATTTGGTTGACCCTTTCCACCTGACCACTCGACTGAGGGTGGAAAGCGGTACTGAAGGAAAGATGGGTTCCCATGGCAGTCTGGAAACTCTCCCAGAAATGAGAAGTGAAAAGACTACCACGGTCTGAATTGATCTCTAGTGGAACACCATGGAGTGACACTATTCGAGAAATGTATAAGTCAGCGAGCTGACTAGCGGTGATACTCTCTCGAACAGGTAGGAAGTGAGCCACTTTGGAGAGACGATCAATGACTACAAAGATAGCATTATTCCCTCTTTTGGTCCTGGGAAAACCGGTAATGAAGTCCATACCAACTTTATCCCATTTCCATTCAGGAATAGCTAAAGGCTGAAGGGTGCCAGCAGGTCTTTGATGCTCTGCCTTAACGCCACGACAAACATCACAGTTAGCAATAAACTAAGCGATTTCTCTCTTCATCCTAGTCCACCAGAACCTCTGGCGTAGGTCCTGATTCATCTTAGTACTACCGGGATGAATCGTGAGAGGAGATTCATGCGCCTCCTTAAGAATCAGTTGTTGAAGATGTTGCTTCTTGGGGACCACCAGGCGGTTCCCAAAGAAAACAACACCTCGAGCATCAACAGAGAAACTACCAGCAACTCCCTTCTTAATGTTATCCTTGATTCGAGAAATACCCGTATCATATTGCTGGCTAGTTATGATCTGATCCTCAAGAGTAGATTTCGCCACCAAGGTAGAAAGGAATCCGTGAGGAGCAATGTGAAGGTTAAGCTTACAGAATTCCTCATGGAGAAGTGGTTGGCCTTGCTGCAACATGAGATTGTTGCAATAGGATTTACGACTTAACGCATCAGCCATGACATTGGCTTTGCCTGGGGTGTAGGTAATCCCTAGATCATAATCTGTGATCAACTCCAACCAACGTCTTTTCCTAAGGTTCAGATCCGGTTGGGTGAAGATATACTTGAGACTCTGGTGATCGGTGTAGATCTCGCAACGTTTACCAAGGAGGTAATGTCGCCAGGTCTTGAGGGCATAGACTACGGCTGCAAGCTCTAGATCATGTGTGGGATAATTCTCCTCATGTGGATGCAACTGTCGAGATGCATAGGCAATCACATGATGATCCTGCATAAGAATGCAACCTAGTCCCCGTCGTGAGGCGCCGCAGTAGATAACAAAGTCCTTTGTGAAATCCGGTGGCACAAGTATGGGAGCAGAAGTCAGGCGTCTTTTCAGTTCCTGAAAACTGTACTCACACTGTGGGGACCACTCAAACTTTTTATCTTTCTTGAGAAGTTCCGTGAGAGGTTTAGCTACTTTGGAGAAGTTTTCAACAAAGCGGCGATAATAGCTGGCTAGACCAAGGAAACTCCTAACTTGTTTAACGGTTTCAGGTGGAGTCCAATCGAGAACGTCCTTAACTCTCTCGGGATTGACAGCAATGCCCTTACCAGAGATTATGTGGCCTAGGTAGGTCACTTCTGGCAACCAAAATTCACACTTGGAGAACTTGGCATAAAGGCGGTGCTCTCTGAGTTTTTCTAACACAAGTCTAAGATGTTCGGCATGCTCTTCCTTGTTCTTCGAGTAAATAAGAATATCATCGAGGTAAACCACGACGAACTTATCTAAGTACTCCATGAAGATCGAGTTCATCAAGCGGGAGAATGTTGCTAGGGCGTTGGTTAGGCCGAAGGACATGACGGTGTACTCGTACTGGCCATAACGAGTGACAAAAGCCGTCTTAGGAATGTCCCCATTTCTGATCTTGATTTGGTGGTAGCCTAACCACAAATCCATCTTGGAGAAGACTGAGGATCCAGCGAGCTGATCATACAGGTCGTTGATCCTGGGGAGCGGATACTTGTTCTTTATCGTGACCAAATTAACGAGACGATAATCTACAACCATCCAGTCCGTACCATCCTTCTTTTTGACAAAGAGGACGGGGCAAGCCCAAGGGGAAGAACTAGGGCGGATGAAACCCTTTTGCAAGGACTCATCAAGTTGTTTCTTAAGCTCGGCTAGTTCTAAGGGTGCCATCTTGTAAGGTCTCCTAGAGATTGGAGCAGTTCCTGGGATAAGTTCTATGACGAACTCTACATCTCTGTCAGGTGGAACACCTGGCAGTTCCGCTGGAAAGACATCCGGAAAGTCACAGACTACCGGGATATCTTCAAGGTCTGGAAGAGGGCTGGCATTAAGAGAATAGAGCTGACGCTTTGCAACTCTAGTGGAGACAGTGACTATCTTGCCAGATGGGTGTGTGAGCTGAACAGATCTTGTGTAACAATCAATCTTGGCATGATGAGCTGTCATCTAGTCCATACCCAAGATGATGTTAATATCTGAGGACTTGAGGGCTACAAGTGATGCAAGGAATACAAGTCTATCAACAAGGATTTCATTACCATGGCTGATTCTAGTGGTCTGCCATCTAGACCCTGGGGTTTGGATTTCAAGCGGAGTTGGCATATCACAAAATGACATGTCGTGCAAACGAGCATAGCCTTCAGAAATGAAGGAGTGAGATGCTCCAGTATCGAATAGAACCGATGCTGGATGACAATTGACAAGGAGTGTACCAAGAACGACATCCGGATCATCATGAGCGTCTTTAACTGAGACGTGATGCACACGTCCACGTTCAGTGGGGGCTGACTTGACACTGATCATCTTGCATGGTAGCTTAACACAACCAACGGTCTTCTCGGGCTGGGGTGGAGCATAACTGGCCTGAGGGCAGTCACGTGCATAGTGCCCTGGCTTCCCGCATGTGAAGCAAGTCCCTGAAGTTGGACGTGGACCCGCATAGACAAGCGGTCTACCAGTAGGCCTGGGTGAAACATACGACTGAGCTGGGGAAGGCACCACATGGGATGGCCTCGGTGCATATCCGGAAGGAAGAGCGGAGTTTGGAATCCAAATCCGACGCTTCTGAGAACTGGAGCCGGAGGAAGATCCCAAATCACGGGTGTGCTTACGAGACTCCTCGTAAGTGAGCTGAGCTGTCTCTGCATTAATGGCCTTGTTCACCAGAGCTTGGAATGTATCACAATGATGTAGGTGGAGATCACGACGCAACTTGGGGTTGAGACCCTTCCGGAACCTAGCTTGCTTCTTGGCGTCCGTGGACACCTCTTCTGTGGCATAACGGGCGAGGTTCTCAAACTCTCTACTATAAGCATCAACAGCCATCTTACTCTGGGTGAAACTACAGAACTCTTCTCTCTTGCGATCAATGAGGGCTTCAGGAATGTGATGCTCGTGAAAAGCCTCAGTGAAATCTCTCCAGGTAGGAATCTGACCAGCTGGAAGCATAGCCTCATAGTTCTGCCACCAAAGACTAGTAGGACCTTCCAGGTGGTATGTGGCATAGGTGACCTTGTCATCTTCAGCTACGTTCGCGGAACGCAACTTATGAGTGATGCTACGAAGCCAGTCATCTGCATCGAGTGGCTCAATAGAATGATGAAAGGTGGGTGGGTGCAAGCGAATGAAGTCATGAATGGTCGTAGACTTATTGGACTGATGTGCGGTGTTCTCCTCGATACATGCCAACAAGCAGTTAGACTCACGCTTGTTCCTCTCCATCTCTAACATGAACTCTGTCAACGAAGGTTGATCGGGAGGATCCTCGTCCCTACCATCTCCGTGGTTCTGGCTACGAGCAACATAACTTCGCTTAGCTGATGACATCCTGAGGAACGAAACCAAGGACGGAATCAGCATCAACTATAGGCTATAGAATGTAGGACAAGGAAATTAGTAACTCTCGAACTCCTAGGGCAATTCCGGCAGCATAACGGCAGTAAAATGCTCAGAATGAGACATCCTGCCAAAAATGGGGTAGTACAACAACTCAACAACACCACTCAAGGTTCTGGGATAGTACTAAACAGGCTACACCAGAAGTACTCGAAACTGGGGTATGACTCTGATCAACCAATCCTATGGGACTACGGAGTAGTAACACGTGATCCTGATAGACAGAAGAGAATCCTAGTTCCTTAACCCCGTTAGGAAGGATAGGATGACTCAGATCAGAAGGCCATGAGGTAAAGGAGTAAAAAGAGCATTACGTTCCAACCACAATCAATTCCCTTATATAACTAAAGAATTTCTAGACTCAACTTCGACTAGTTTGGCTTCATAATCCTACAGGCAGTCAGGCTCTGATACCAAAGCTGTCAAGACCCCGACTCAATGCCACATCGATCTAGCATGTAACACCCCATATCACTTTGCGGCCTCACGCACGGTATCCCCACGGGTGTCGCCTTACCTTTGCCCGGGACCGTTTGCGCCTTTTGGCACACGTATATGATAGTGTCGCTAGCATCCATATGATAAGGAGCCCGGGCTGACATGGCTAGTCGTAAACCCAAAGTGGCACAAACTTACAGGGACAGGCATCCATGACCCAGCATCGAACGTGTCGGTCATCAGCGAGTGAATCCAGGCTGTAGCACTGGGCTAACAGGACTACGGTGAACCGGGCTGTAGCGGTCTAGCAGGACTCTGGTATTCATAGTGTGACATTTCCCTGAAGGGACAGACACAGGAACGAAGAAGGACACATGTCGGCCAGCCTAAGTGTTCCGGAGCAGTAGCACGCTACCATGGCTCAGTGGAAGCACTAGGAGACATTTCCCGGTACGAGAGGCTACTAAGGATAAACAACTAGATAGTCAGATCCCACACATAGCAATACACATTACACGTACGCATAACATGCAAGTATGTGCTGTACAACATGGCATCACAGCATAACTCAACAACTTATATAGATAAGGCTCAAACAGCCATCATATCATTTATTGCAAACAGGGGTCACACGACCCATCATACAGAGCATACAAGCAACAAGCAGAAGCATTACATGTCTGGGTACAGACATCTACAAATGAAAAAGGCTGAAAAGCCTGACTATCTACAACATCCGATCAAGATCGTAGCTGAGGTACAAGCTACTTGTCGAAGCCCACGAGAACACTAGTAAGACCGAAGTCTCCGCTGCAAAAACATAAATAAAGCAACATGAGTACAAAGGTACTCAGCAAGACATACATCAGATCCTATCATACATGCATATGTATCAAGAGGGTAACGTGGGGTTTAGTTGCAGCAAGCCAGCTTTGACTCTGTGGCTATCCTGTTCTACGACTACCAGAACTTCTTTGAGGTGATATGGCGTACACGAGTGCACTAGTCACCACACAATACACTACTATGGATTCATCCCCGTCTCCCTACGAGAAGGCCATCCATAGCACTCACACTTGTCTTGAGCATTTTAGTGTATCCACTTCAAGTTGTCTATGTACCATGTAAGCATCCAAGAAGTCCATAACCGCGGACCCGGCTATTCGAATAGATCATGTTAACCCTGCAGGGGTGTACTTCTTCACACATGCTCTCGCCACTTACCGCCATGTAGACGTCATGTATCTCGGCAACCTTCAAGCGGAAGCCTGGCGAGGGTGTCGGCCATGACCTGACTAACCACACAAGACTCTAGCCCAGGTTTATCGCCTCTTCGGGTTCCATCCGCAAGGAGATCCGGCCGGGGTTTCGCTCATGGCCCCAAACGATGTGTGCAGGGTTCCCGAGCCCACCATCCGGGTGCCACTCGGTACACCAGGCCACGTGTGCCTAGTCTGTCCCAAGCCCACCCTGCCGGGTGCCACTTGGTAGAAAAATAGCACTACCTACAAACACCAGAAACTAGTTGTGACTCCTGGACAGAGACCAAGTTGGTTAATAAGTCGAGAGAGTCAATTAAGGATCCCAATGTGTGGTAGTATCGAGTCATTGGACAACATACATAGAACTCAGTGCTTAAGGACGGTTCCAGTGAGACAAGCCACCATGTACTCCTACATGGCCTCTCACCGCTACCTTTACCAAATCGTGTTCACACACTTAACTCTCAGCACCAGAACATATCATAACACTCCAATTCATTCCCAATGAATCAGACCTGACACAACACTAAGCAATAGCAGGCATAGCATGGTAGGAACACAACAATGGATTCAATCAACTCCTACACATGCTAGTGGGTTTCAACTAATTACTGTGGCAATGACAGGTCATGCAAAGGAATGGGTTCAACTACCGCGGCACAAAGTAGCAGATGAATCATTGTTGTCCTAATGCAATAACTGAGAGCAGGAGCGAGAGAGTAGGATTGTATCGGAATGAACAAGGGGTTTGCTTGCCTGGTAGATCAACAAGGGAGGCACTGCTTCACAGACAGGTACTCTGGAACGGTCTCCGGAGCAGGACCTATCGAGAAGGAACGATGCCAACAATCAAAACACAAGCATATGCAACAATATGATGCATGATCACGGCATGTAGATGTGATGCTGTTTGAGCTAATGCAACTAGCTGATATCTGGATGGAGTCCATTTGAACCAAAGATTCAAATGCATCTCCACATTAAGTCCTTATATAAGCCATTTTAGTGTTTCACTTATACAGTAGGTATAAGTTGGTTTTTCATGCATGAAACTGGTACAGATGGATAGGTTGCATTTTTCTGATAATTTTTCATATATAATTTATTTCAATCTGAGCTACGGTTTAATTGATATGAATTTTTGAAGTTTTGAACATTTTCTGGAATTTCCTGATTTATTTTAATTCTGGAAAATATATTATTGCGCCAGCATGACGTCAGCACGACATCAGCAGGTCAACCGGGGCTGACCAGGGTCAAACCTGACGTGTGGGGACCACACGTCAGTGACACTGGGGTTAACCCCGAGTCAAACCTAGGCTGATTAGCTTTGACTAAGCCTGGGGCCCACTGGTCAGTCTCAGGGGGGGTAATTAGGAGGGGGTTAAGCACTAATTAAGCCGCCACGTCAGCGCCCGCCGGAGTTGTCCGGTGGCGACCAAACCGCGTGGCGGTGCTTCGCCGGAACGCACTACAGGCGGCGGAAAAGCGCGCAGGGACTACCCATCGGCAGCCCGCGCTCGACCGCATCCGCCTGGGCATAGGGAAGGTCGCGGGGACGGCGGAGCTCGCCGGAGCAGGGCTCGCGGCGGCGGCCGGAGCTCGGTTGATGCGGGTTAGGCACTGCAGGGCACTAGGGGGGCTGCGGTTAGGCGCGTTGGACTCGTGGGGGTGCGGTTAGGCGCGTTGACCTCGTGGGGGTGCCGTAGCCGCGGTGGCGACATGGCCGGCGGCGAGGAGCTACGGCAATGGCGGGGAAACAGTGCTAGAGTGCGCGTTAGCAAGGGGGAGAAGGGGGGTTCGGTAGAAGAGCTCACGGCGGATCCAGCGAAGGCGTCAGCGAGCTCGGGGAAGCACTAGTGCGGCCGGAGCGTCGTCGGTGATCTCGGGCAGCCGGTGACGAAGACGAAGGCGATGGCGGCGTTCCAGGGCGTCCGACACCGTGCGTCTCGTCGAGGAGGCATAGCCCACAGCGGCGGAGCGTGTGGACACGACGGAGGGACGAGGGGGAGGCAGTGGCCGCGGCAACGGCGAGCGGTGGTGTCGGTGGCGTTCGGTCATGAGAGAGAGAGATGTCCAGGGGAGGAGGGAGAGCGAGAGAGAGTGGAAGAGGACCGGGGCGTTGCGTGGCGATGTTCGGGGCATCCAGACGAGGAGGGGAGAGGGTAGGCAGGCAGGGAGGGAGGAGGTGGCCGGGCGCGTGGCCGCGGCCGGCTGTGGCGCGGGCACGCAGCTGCTTGGCGAGGGGGAGGAAGACGACAAAGGAGGAGGCCAGGTGGGCTGGGCTGGCCAGCTGGGCCGTCCAGGCCGCACAGGACCGGGCTGCACAGGAGCTAAGCGCCAGGTAAGTTTTTTCCTGTTTTGTTTCTTTTTCTATTTTCTGACATTTGTTTGGTTTAATAAAAAATACTAAACCATTGTATTTTCTTATGCCAATTTTTATAGAAGCTAGTTATATTATTCTAGAGCTCCTTTATAAATGGCATAATTTTTGGACAATATTATATATATATATATAACAATATACATCCAAAGCAAATGATTGCTGCATTAATTCCAAATGCCCAAAATAAATACTTATGAGGTCCTAAAAATATTGGTTTGATTTTTATCTCTGTCCAATATTTTCAGAGAGCAACATGAGCATTTTCTTGGACCTTTTTGGAACAATTTTTATTTGGGTCATTTCCAAAATGATTCTGAGGGTTTCACAAATCCCCATTTCAAATTTAAATGGAATTTAAACATGATGCACAAGTGACTAGCTAGTCTAGGTCATACCAGAGCTAGGGATGTGACAGTGAGTGAGTAGGGATTGCCATGCAACGGATGCACTAGAGCTATAAATATATGAAATCTCAACAAAAGAAACTAAGTGGGGTGCATCCAACTTGCTTGCTCACGAAGACCTAGGGCACTTTTGAGGAAGCCCATCATTGGAATATACAAGCTAATTTCTATAATGAAAAATTCCCACTAGTATATGAAAGTGACAACATATGAGACTCTCTAACATGAAGATCATGGTGCTATTTTGAAGCACAAGTGTGGAAAAACAGATAGTAGCATTGTCCCTTCTCTCTTTTTCTCTCATTTTATTTTTTTCCTCATTTTTTTCTTTTCTTTTTCTTTTTTTATTTGGCCTTCCCTTTTTTTTCTTGTCCTTTCTCTTTTTTTTCTTCCCTTTTTTTTT
>NC_041391.1:461572930-461574182 GCF_002162155.2 Triticum dicoccoides
CCTGACTTGTGGGGGAATCATAGTCTTCATCATCCTTTCCTCACTGGGACAATGCTCTAATAATGAAGATCATCACACTTTTATGGATTTACAACTCAAAGCTAGAACAAGATATGACTCTATATGAATGCCTCCGGCAGTGTACCGGGATATGCAATGAATCAAGACCGACATGTATGAAAATTATGAAGGTGGCCTAGCCACAAATACAATGTCAACTACATGATCATGCAAAAAGCAATATGACAAAAGTAATGTGTGTCATATGAACGGAATGGTGGAAAGTTGCATGGCAATATATCCCGGAATGGCTATGGAAATGCCATAATAGGTAGGTATGGTGGCTGTTTTGAGGAAGGAATATGGTGTGTGTATGGTACCGGCGAAAGTTGCGCGGTACAAGAGAGGCTAGCCATGGTGGAAGGGTGAAGGAGTGCGTATAATCCATGGACTCAACATTAATCAAAAGAACTCATATACTTGTTGCAAAAATTTAGAAGTCATCAAAAACCAAAGCACTACGCACATGCTCCTAGGGGGATAGATTGGTAGGAAAAGCCCATCGCTCGTCCCCAACCGCCACTCATAAGGAAGAAAATAAATAAATAAAATTGTGCTCCAACTTCATCACAAAGCGGTTCACCATACGTGCATGCTACGGGAATCACAAGCTTCAACTCAAGCATTCTTCAAATTCATAATCACCCAACTAGCATGACTTTAATATCACTACCTCCATATCTCAAAACAATTATCAAGCATGAAATTGATCATAGCATCCAATTCACTTTCTATGATAGTTTTTATTATACCCAACTTGGATGCTCATCATTCTAGGACCAACTTTTAAGATCATAGCAAATACCATGCTGTACTAAAAGTCTCTCAAAATAATATAAGTGAAGCATGAGAGACTAGCAATTTCTACAAAATATAACCACCGCCATGCTCTAAAAGATATAAGTGATGCACTAGAGCAAATGACAAACTACTCCGAAAGATATAGGTGAAGATCGAAGAGTAGCTAAATAATTATGCAACTATGTGAAGACTCCCTCTCATTAAAGAATTTCATATCTTGATACTCTAATCAAACAGCAAGAAAAACAAAATAAAACGACATTGCAAGGATAGCACAGCTCATGTGAAGAAGCAAAAACTTAGGCTCAACCTATACTAACCGATAGTTGTTAAAGAAGAAAGGTGGGATGCCTACCGGGGCATCCCCAAGCTTAGATGCTTGACACTTCTC
>NC_041391.1:461575066-461579286 GCF_002162155.2 Triticum dicoccoides
TCCCTAACTCCAAAAAATGTGAAATAAAATTCCCACTGTATTAAATTTATCAGAGCTCATCATGAAAAAAGTTTCAACATTATATCATGCTCTGAATTTTCTAGGGAATTTTTTCAACAGCGGTAAACTTTTTTTTTCAAACAGCGACAGTATACTAGCAAAATAAGCATGGCAAAGGCTATCCTTGACTTTTTTATTGAAAATAAATATGCAAAACATTATTATAAATAACAGCAAGCAAATACTAACAAAAGAAAATGACGCTCCAAGCAAAACATATATCATGTGGTGAATAAAAATATAGCTTCAAGTAAAGTTACCGATGAACGAAGACGAAAGAGGGGATGCCTTCCGGGGCATCCCCAAGCTTAGGCTCTTGGTTCTCCTTGAATATTACCTTGGGGTGCCTTGGGAATCCCCAATATTAGGATCTTTCCACTCCTTATTCCATAGTCCATCGAATCTTTACCCAAAACTTGAAAACTTCACAACACAAAACTCAACAGAAAGCTCGTGAGCTCCGTTAGTATAAGAAAATAAAACCACCACTCAGGTACTGTAATGAACCCATTATAAATTCATGTTGGTGTAATGTCTACTATATTCCAAGTTCTCTATGGTTCATACCCTATGATACTACTCATAGATTCATCAAAATAAGCAAACAACACATAGAAAATAGAATCTGCCAAAAACAGAACAGTCTGTAGTAATCTGTATTAAACGTATACTTCCGGAACTCCAAAAATTCTACGAAATTAGGAAGTCCTAAGCAATTTGTGTGAAAACCCAGATCAAAAAGAATCATATCAGAATCGCGTCTCTGTGAATTAAAAAAACTAATTTACTGGGTGCAAAAGTTTCTGATTTTCAGCAGAATCAAAACAACTAACACCAAAAGCCATCCTAAAGGTCTTATTTGGCACTTTATTGAAACAAAAGCTATAAAACATGATTACTACAGTAGAATAATCATGTGGACACAAAAACAGTAAGGATAAATATTGGGTTGTGTAGGACCTTGAGAAGAGGTGTCTAGAGGGGGGGTGATTAGACACTAAGTACTAAAGTTGCAGTTTTTAATATCTTTAAGTTTAAGTGGAGCTTAGGCACAAGTTTAACATTCACAATACATAGCAAGCAAGCATGCAAAGAGTATATGAGCAGAGGAAAGTAAAGCATGCAACTTGCAAGAATGTAAAGGGAAGGATTTTGGAGGATTCAAACGCAATTGGAGACACGGATGTTTCTGGCGTGGTTCCGATAGGTGGTGCTATCGTACATCCACGTTGATGGAGACTTCAACCCACGAAGGGTAACGGTTGCGTGAGTCCACAGAGGGCTCCACCCATGAAGGGTCCACGAAGAAGCAACCTTGTCTATCCCACCATGGTTGTCGCCCACGAAGGACTTGCCTCACTAGCGGTAGATCTTCACGAAGTAGGCGATCTCCTTGCCCTTACAAACTCCTTGGTTCAACTCCACAATCTTGTAGGAGGCTCCCAAGTGACACCTAGCCAATCTAGGATACACCACTCTCCAAGAAGTAACAAATGGTGCGTTGATGATGAAATCCTTCCTCTTGTGCTTCAAATGATAGTCTCCCCAACACTCAACTCTCTCTCATGGGATTTGGATCTGGTGGAAAAAAGATTTGAGTGGAAAGCAACTTGGGGAAGGCTAGAGATCAAGATTCATATGGTAGGAATGGAATATCTTGGCCTCAACACATCCGTAGGTAGTTCTCTCTCAGAAATGGTAAGTTGGAAGTGTAGGTTTGTTCTAATGGCTCTCTCCACAAATGAAGAGGAGGTGGAGGGGTATATATAGCCTCCACACAAAATCTAACCGTTACACACACTTTACCAAACTCGGTGGGACCGAATCAACAAACTCGGTTGGACCGATTTAGTAAACCTAGTGACTGTTCGGATTTTCGGCGGGACCGAAATGCAACTCGGTAAGACCGATATGGTTAGGGTTAGGGCATAACATAATCGAGGTGAGACCGATTACACAAACTACGTGGGACCAATTTTGGTAATAAGCTTTCCAAAGAGTTGGTCAGGCAGACTTGGTTTGACAGATTACACAAACTCGGTAGGACCGATTTTGGTAATGAGTCAACCAGGAAGTTTGCATTGTAATCTCGGTAGTACCGATTACTCAAACTCGGTGGGACTGATTTTGGTAATGGACATACACAGAGAGATTACAATTCCATCTCGGTGAGACCGAGATCCCTATCAGTGAGACCGATTTGCCTAGGGTTTGTGACAGTGGCTATGACATTTGAACTCGGTGGCGCCAGATAGAAAGAATCGGTATGGCCGAATTTGACTTTAGGTTTAGGTCATATGTGTGGAAGTGGGAAAGTAGTTGAGGGTTTTGGAGCATATCACTAAGCATTGTGGAGCAAGAAACTCATTAAGCAACACCTCATCCCTCCATGATAGTATTGCCTTTTCCTATAGACTCAATGTGATCTTGGATCACTAAAATGTAAAATGAAGAGTCTTGAGCTTGAAGCTTGAGCCAATCCTTTGTCCTTAGCATCTTGAAGGAGTTCCCACATCCTTTAGTCCATGCCACTCCATTTTTGAACTTATCTGAAACATGCTAGATAAAAGTTTTAGTCCAACAAGAGATATGTTGACATTAATTACCAAAACCACCTAGGGAGCACTTGTGCTTTCAATCTCCCACTTTTTGGTAATTGATGACAACATACATCAAAGCTTTAGATAAAGATATAGAGAATAGCAAGTAAAGCTTTGGAAAGACATGTAACAAGCATAGGCTCCCCCTACATGTATGCAGTCATGTGAATATGGAATATAAAAGCATGTGAGAGCTTAACCATGATAGAGCAAGCAATGTGTTACATGTATCTTGGCCATATGCATCAGGGCAAAGAATATTATAGAAAATACCTTCATGCTCATGAGTCCTTGCAAACAGGATGTACATCAGCAAGAATTCCTCATACACATGATTGTGATGCATATACTTACCTTGTAGTCTTGAGTTGGCTTAGGATGGAATGAACCTGCGTAAACAAGGTTAGATAACATAGGTACATCTACTAGCCAGAGCAAACAGAAGAAACCACAAGAATACCAAGACTGGGATGACATGTAGAGAGTGAGTACTAAGTACTACATTGGATTAGACATGTCCCCAAGAGTAAAGATGTGCAATGAATTTGAATGGTTTCTTTCCCTTAGATGTCTTGCTCCCCCTGAATCTAGCATGGGATACTACGAGAAGATAGAGAATAGGAAATCAGAGCTAAAAGATATAAATGATGAACAGAGCTAATTCAAGCTAATGCAAATAAGCACCAAAGATCATATGAACATGTCTCTCCCCTCAAGAAGACATGTGGCATCTCTCCTCTTGAACACCAAGCATCTGGGATCCTTGAGAAATACTTTCTACTTAAGTATTCTCTCCCCCTGGAGATCTCTCTCTCCCCCTGAGGATCTCTCTTCCCCCAAGGAGGTGATATACTCTTTCTCTGATGTGATCTCTCTCTAAATGATAAGATTTGATGTGATCTCTCTCTCCCCCTTTGACATCAATTTCCAAGAAGGGTTTTCTGGAATCTGTCGAATGGGTTTGGCCCTTGAGTCACAGCACAAAGCAATGACAAAAATGTGATGCTTGTAGAGGACAAGATTCATTGAGTGGAGTTGGATCAGAAGAAACACAGAATAAGTGGCAAACTGTTTTTCCTGTGGTGAAATCGGTGGCACCGAGTGGTATGCTTCGGTTGTACCGAAAGGATTCAGTTGGACCAAAAACAACAAATCGGTGAAACCAAGTTCATCGCAGAGAAAACACTTGTCACCTCAGCTCACTAGACTAGTAAGATCTCACAAAGATGTGCAAGGAATTTACTGAATGATATGCAATTGAATTGGATGCAGAGAATGCAGAGCAAACAGAAAGAAATCTAGGTGAAGTTTTTTTGTTTTGAAAGGGGAAACAAATATGCATGAGACAAATGCAGAAACACAGAAAAGAACACAAGAGAACTTCATCTAGAGATGGTCGGCGACAAAGTCACCTATGTTAGAGTATATTGACTTAGGAGTCAAGTGAGATCACTTGATCATAGGTCATACTCATCGTTTAAGCTCAAAATGGGGTTGCCATTTTTTGTTTAAGCATCTTGATGTATTCACATCTTGTCGAGTTGCTTTAACTCATGTCTC
>NC_041391.1:461579296-461581591 GCF_002162155.2 Triticum dicoccoides
TGGCCTAGCCACAAATACAATGTCAACTACATGATCATGCAAAAAGCAATATGACAAAAGTAATGTGTGTCATATGAACGGAATGGTGGAAAGTTGCATGGCAATATATCCCGGAATGGCTATGGAAATGCCATAATAGGTAGGTATGGTGGCTGTTTTGAGGAAGGAATATGGTGTGTGTATGGTACCGGCGAAAGTTGCGCGGTACAAGAGAGGCTAGCCATGGTGGAAGGGTGAAGGAGTGCGTATAATCCATGGACTCAACATTAATCAAAAGAACTCATATACTTGTTGCAAAAATTTAGAAGTCATCAAAAACCAAAGCACTACGCACATGCTCCTAGGGGGATAGATTGGTAGGAAAAGCCCATCGCTCGTCCCCAACCGCCACTCATAAGGAAGAAAATAAATAAATAAAATTGTGCTCCAACTTCATCACAAAGCGGTTCACCATACGTGCATGCTACGGGAATCACAAGCTTCAACTCAAGCATTCTTCAAATTCATAATCACCCAACTAGCATGACTTTAATATCACTACCTCCATATCTCAAAACAATTATCAAGCATGAAATTGATCATAGCATCCAATTCACTTTCTATGATAGTTTTTATTATACCCAACTTGGATGCTCATCATTCTAGGACCAACTTTTAAGATCATAGCAAATACCATGCTGTACTAAAAGTCTCTCAAAATAATATAAGTGAAGCATGAGAGACTAGCAATTTCTACAAAATATAACCACCGCCATGCTCTAAAAGATATAAGTGATGCACTAGAGCAAATGACAAACTACTCCGAAAGATATAGGTGAAGATCGAAGAGTAGCTAAATAATTATGCAACTATGTGAAGACTCCCTCTCATTAAAGAATTTCATATCTTGATACTCTAATCAAACAGCAAGAAAAACAAAATAAAACGACATTGCAAGGATAGCACAGCTCATGTGAAGAAGCAAAAACTTAGGCTCAACCTATACTAACCGATAGTTGTTAAAGAAGAAAGGTGGGATGCCTACCGGGGCATCCCCAAGCTTAGATGCTTGACACTTCTCGGAATATAATCTTGGGGTGCCTTGGGCATCCCCAAGCTTGAACTTTTGTGTCTCCTTAATTCCATTCATATCATGGTTTCTCTATTTCTCAAAAAGCTTCATTCACACCAAACTCAACAAGAACTCGTGAGATAGGTTAGTATAAGCCAATGCAAAACCTTGACATTTTCTATTGTAACAAATCACTAAAATTATTATTCAACATTTAATACTAAATGCCTCTGTATATTTAATACTCCTATCCTCAAATAGAATCATTAACCAAGCAAACATATGCAAACAATGCAACCATAACAGCAATCTGTCAAAACAGTATAGTCTGTAAAGAATGCAAGAGTATCAATACATCCCTAACTCCAAAAAATGTGAAATAAAATTCCCACTGTATTAAATTTATCAGAGCTCATCATGAAAAAAGTTTCAACATTATATCATGCTCTGAATTTTCTAGGGAATTTTTTCAACAGCGGTAAACTTTTTTTTTCAAACAGCGACAGTATACTAGCAAAATAAGCATGGCAAAGGCTATCCTTGACTTTTTTATTGAAAATAAATATGCAAAACATTATTATAAATAACAGCAAGCAAATACTAACAAAAGAAAATGACGCTCCAAGCAAAACATATATCATGTGGTGAATAAAAATATAGCTTCAAGTAAAGTTACCGATGAACGAAGACGAAAGAGGGGATGCCTTCCGGGGCATCCCCAAGCTTAGGCTCTTGGTTCTCCTTGAATATTACCTTGGGGTGCCTTGGGAATCCCCAATATTAGGATCTTTCCACTCCTTATTCCATAGTCCATCGAATCTTTACCCAAAACTTGAAAACTTCACAACACAAAACTCAACAGAAAGCTCGTGAGCTCCGTTAGTATAAGAAAATAAAACCACCACTCAGGTACTGTAATGAACCCATTATAAATTCATGTTGGTGTAATGTCTACTATATTCCAAGTTCTCTATGGTTCATACCCTATGATACTACTCATAGATTCATCAAAATAAGCAAACAACACATAGAAAATAGAATCTGCCAAAAACAGAACAGTCTGTAGTAATCTGTATTAAACGTATACTTCCGGAACTCCAAAAATTCTACGAAATTAGGAAGTCCTAAGCAATTTGTGTGAAAACCCAGATCAAAAAGAATCATATCAGAATCGCGTCTCTGTGAATTAAAAAAACTAATTTACTGGGTGCAAAAGTTTCTGATTTTCAGCAGAATCAAAACAA
>NC_041391.1:461582602-461585533 GCF_002162155.2 Triticum dicoccoides
TTGATGGAGACTTCAACCCACGAAGGGTAACGGTTGCGTGAGTCCACAGAGGGCTCCACCCATGAAGGGTCCACGAAGAAGCAACCTTGTCTATCCCACCATGGTTGTCGCCCACGAAGGACTTGCCTCACTAGCGGTAGATCTTCACGAAGTAGGCGATCTCCTTGCCCTTACAAACTCCTTGGTTCAACTCCACAATCTTGTAGGAGGCTCCCAAGTGACACCTAGCCAATCTAGGATACACCACTCTCCAAGAAGTAACAAATGGTGCGTTGATGATGAAATCCTTCCTCTTGTGCTTCAAATGATAGTCTCCCCAACACTCAACTCTCTCTCATGGGATTTGGATCTGGTGGAAAAAAGATTTGAGTGGAAAGCAACTTGGGGAAGGCTAGAGATCAAGATTCATATGGTAGGAATGGAATATCTTGGCCTCAACACATCCGTAGGTAGTTCTCTCTCAGAAATGGTAAGTTGGAAGTGTAGGTTTGTTCTAATGGCTCTCTCCACAAATGAAGAGGAGGTGGAGGGGTATATATAGCCTCCACACAAAATCTAACCGTTACACACACTTTACCAAACTCGGTGGGACCGAATCAACAAACTCGGTTGGACCGATTTAGTAAACCTAGTGACTGTTCGGATTTTCGGCGGGACCGAAATGCAACTCGGTAAGACCGATATGGTTAGGGTTAGGGCATAACATAATCGAGGTGAGACCGATTACACAAACTACGTGGGACCAATTTTGGTAATAAGCTTTCCAAAGAGTTGGTCAGGCAGACTTGGTTTGACAGATTACACAAACTCGGTAGGACCGATTTTGGTAATGAGTCAACCAGGAAGTTTGCATTGTAATCTCGGTAGTACCGATTACTCAAACTCGGTGGGACTGATTTTGGTAATGGACATACACAGAGAGATTACAATTCCATCTCGGTGAGACCGAGATCCCTATCAGTGAGACCGATTTGCCTAGGGTTTGTGACAGTGGCTATGACATTTGAACTCGGTGGCGCCAGATAGAAAGAATCGGTATGGCCGAATTTGACTTTAGGTTTAGGTCATATGTGTGGAAGTGGGAAAGTAGTTGAGGGTTTTGGAGCATATCACTAAGCATTGTGGAGCAAGAAACTCATTAAGCAACACCTCATCCCTCCATGATAGTATTGCCTTTTCCTATAGACTCAATGTGATCTTGGATCACTAAAATGTAAAATGAAGAGTCTTGAGCTTGAAGCTTGAGCCAATCCTTTGTCCTTAGCATCTTGAAGGAGTTCCCACATCCTTTAGTCCATGCCACTCCATTTTTGAACTTATCTGAAACATGCTAGATAAAAGTTTTAGTCCAACAAGAGATATGTTGACATTAATTACCAAAACCACCTAGGGAGCACTTGTGCTTTCAATCTCCCACTTTTTGGTAATTGATGACAACATACATCAAAGCTTTAGATAAAGATATAGAGAATAGCAAGTAAAGCTTTGGAAAGACATGTAACAAGCATAGGCTCCCCCTACATGTATGCAGTCATGTGAATATGGAATATAAAAGCATGTGAGAGCTTAACCATGATAGAGCAAGCAATGTGTTACATGTATCTTGGCCATATGCATCAGGGCAAAGAATATTATAGAAAATACCTTCATGCTCATGAGTCCTTGCAAACAGGATGTACATCAGCAAGAATTCCTCATACACATGATTGTGATGCATATACTTACCTTGTAGTCTTGAGTTGGCTTAGGATGGAATGAACCTGCGTAAACAAGGTTAGATAACATAGGTACATCTACTAGCCAGAGCAAACAGAAGAAACCACAAGAATACCAAGACTGGGATGACATGTAGAGAGTGAGTACTAAGTACTACATTGGATTAGACATGTCCCCAAGAGTAAAGATGTGCAATGAATTTGAATGGTTTCTTTCCCTTAGATGTCTTGCTCCCCCTGAATCTAGCATGGGATACTACGAGAAGATAGAGAATAGGAAATCAGAGCTAAAAGATATAAATGATGAACAGAGCTAATTCAAGCTAATGCAAATAAGCACCAAAGATCATATGAACATGTCTCTCCCCTCAAGAAGACATGTGGCATCTCTCCTCTTGAACACCAAGCATCTGGGATCCTTGAGAAATACTTTCTACTTAAGTATTCTCTCCCCCTGGAGATCTCTCTCTCCCCCTGAGGATCTCTCTTCCCCCAAGGAGGTGATATACTCTTTCTCTGATGTGATCTCTCTCTAAATGATAAGATTTGATGTGATCTCTCTCTCCCCCTTTGACATCAATTTCCAAGAAGGGTTTTCTGGAATCTGTCGAATGGGTTTGGCCCTTGAGTCACAGCACAAAGCAATGACAAAAATGTGATGCTTGTAGAGGACAAGATTCATTGAGTGGAGTTGGATCAGAAGAAACACAGAATAAGTGGCAAACTGTTTTTCCTGTGGTGAAATCGGTGGCACCGAGTGGTATGCTTCGGTTGTACCGAAAGGATTCAGTTGGACCAAAAACAACAAATCGGTGAAACCAAGTTCATCGCAGAGAAAACACTTGTCACCTCAGCTCACTAGACTAGTAAGATCTCACAAAGATGTGCAAGGAATTTACTGAATGATATGCAATTGAATTGGATGCAGAGAATGCAGAGCAAACAGAAAGAAATCTAGGTGAAGTTTTTTTGTTTTGAAAGGGGAAACAAATATGCATGAGACAAATGCAGAAACACAGAAAAGAACACAAGAGAACTTCATCTAGAGATGGTCGGCGACAAAGTCACCTATGTTAGAGTATATTGACTTAGGAGTCAAGTGAGATCACTTGATCATAGGTCATACTCATCGTTTAAGCTCAAAATGGGGTTGCCATTTTTTGTTTAAGCATCTTGATGTATTCACATCTTGTCGAGTTGCTTTAACTCATGTCTC
>NC_041391.1:461585543-461587480 GCF_002162155.2 Triticum dicoccoides
ATCCAAAGCAAATGATTGCTGCATTAATTCCAAATGCCCAAAATAAATACTTATGAGGTCCTAAAAATATTGGTTTGATTTTTATCTCTGTCCAATATTTTCAGAGAGCAACATGAGCATTTTCTTGGACCTTTTTGGAACAATTTTTATTTGGGTCATTTCCAAAATGATTCTGAGGGTTTCACAAATCCCCATTTCAAATTTAAATGGAATTTAAACATGATGCACAAGTGACTAGCTAGTCTAGGTCATACCAGAGCTAGGGATGTGACAGTGAGTGAGTAGGGATTGCCATGCAACGGATGCACTAGAGCTATAAATATATGAAATCTCAACAAAAGAAACTAAGTGGGGTGCATCCAACTTGCTTGCTCACGAAGACCTAGGGCACTTTTGAGGAAGCCCATCATTGGAATATACAAGCTAATTTCTATAATGAAAAATTCCCACTAGTATATGAAAGTGACAACATATGAGACTCTCTAACATGAAGATCATGGTGCTATTTTGAAGCACAAGTGTGGAAAAACAGATAGTAGCATTGTCCCTTCTCTCTTTTTCTCTCATTTTATTTTTTTCCTCATTTTTTTCTTTTCTTTTTCTTTTTTTATTTGGCCTTCCCTTTTTTTTCTTGTCCTTTCTCTTTTTTTTCTTCCCTTTTTTTTTGTAAAGTCTGAAGTCTCATCCTGACTTGTGGGGGAATCATAGTCTTCATCATCCTTTCCTCACTGGGACAATGCTCTAATAATGAAGATCATCACACTTTTATGGATTTACAACTCAAAGCTAGAACAAGATATGACTCTATATGAATGCCTCCGGCAGTGTACCGGGATATGCAATGAATCAAGACCGACATGTATGAAAATTATGAAGTTGGCCTAGCCACAAATACAATGTCAACTACATGATCATGCAAAAAGCAATATGACAAAAGTAATGTGTGTCATATGAACGGAATGGTGGAAAGTTGCATGGCAATATATCCCGGAATGGCTATGGAAATGCCATAATAGGTAGGTATGGTGGCTGTTTTGAGGAAGGAATATGGTGTGTGTATGGTACCGGCGAAAGTTGCGCGGTACAAGAGAGGCTAGCCATGGTGGAAGGGTGAAGGAGTGCGTATAATCCATGGACTCAACATTAATCAAAAGAACTCATATACTTGTTGCAAAAATTTAGAAGTCATCAAAAACCAAAGCACTACGCACATGCTCCTAGGGGGATAGATTGGTAGGAAAAGCCCATCGCTCGTCCCCAACCGCCACTCATAAGGAAGAAAATAAATAAATAAAATTGTGCTCCAACTTCATCACAAAGCGGTTCACCATACGTGCATGCTACGGGAATCACAAGCTTCAACTCAAGCATTCTTCAAATTCATAATCACCCAACTAGCATGACTTTAATATCACTACCTCCATATCTCAAAACAATTATCAAGCATGAAATTGATCATAGCATCCAATTCACTTTCTATGATAGTTTTTATTATACCCAACTTGGATGCTCATCATTCTAGGACCAACTTTTAAGATCATAGCAAATACCATGCTGTACTAAAAGTCTCTCAAAATAATATAAGTGAAGCATGAGAGACTAGCAATTTCTACAAAATATAACCACCGCCATGCTCTAAAAGATATAAGTGATGCACTAGAGCAAATGACAAACTACTCCGAAAGATATAGGTGAAGATCGAAGAGTAGCTAAATAATTATGCAACTATGTGAAGACTCCCTCTCATTAAAGAATTTCATATCTTGATACTCTAATCAAACAGCAAGAAAAACAAAATAAAACGACATTGCAAGGATAGCACAGCTCATGTGAAGAAGCAAAAACTTAGGCTCAACCTATACTAACCGATAGTTGTTAAAGAAGAAAGGTGGGATGCCTACCGGGGCATCCCCAAGCTTAGATGCTTGACACTTCTC
>NC_041391.1:461587490-461589757 GCF_002162155.2 Triticum dicoccoides
GTTGGTGGTGTTGTCCATGTAGTTGAACTTGTGTGGGTTGCTCAAGGTTGATGTAGCTCATCAAGAATTGGGAGCACCACTTGGAATTTGGGTCCATCTACCTACATGGGTTAGTTCTTGCAAGGAAGAGCACTTGTGTATCCAAAAATGACAATCATGATGCTCAACATAGAATTTGTCAAAGGATATGTTTGAATGGTTCCATGCTTCCTTGTCTTCAACCACCATAGTGTAGAAACTTGGTGATGTAGAGATTGCTCAAGATGTGAGTAGATTACAATCTCATGCAATTTTATTCAACCAAGTACCTACATGGGTTATATAACATGCAAGATGCAAATATATCCAAGACATAAGATTTTCATCATAAGAGAAATATCAAGGATTAGTCATAAGCTCATGTCTTGCATGTATCTAATGGAGTTTCTACTCCAAGTTTGAAGCATCGATGATGTTCAATTCTCCTCTTAACCTGCAAAACACTTTCTCATCAAGAGGTTTAGTGAATATATACACTAATTGCTTTTCGGTGTGAACATGCTTAAGATCAATGTCACCCTTAGCAACATGATCTCGAATGAAATGATGACAAACTTCAATATGCTTAGTTCGAGAATGTTGTACGGGATTATTACCAATTTTGATAGCACTTCCATTGTCACAAAGCAATGGAACATGTCTCACATATATCCCATAATCTTTAAGAGTTTGGGTCATCCAAAGTAATTGAGCACAACATGAACTAGCGGCAATGTATTCCGCTTCGGCGGTGGATAAGGATACCGAGTTCTGTTTCTTGGAGGACCAAGACACAAGAGATCTACCAAGAAATTGACAAGTACCCGAAGTGGACTTTCTATCAACCTTGTCTCCGGCATAGTCCGAGTCAGAGTAGCCAACAAGATCGAAAGAGGCCCTCTTAGGATACCAAATGCGGCCGGAGCGTCGTCGGTGATCTCGGGCAGCCGGTGACGAAGACGAAGGCGATGGCGGCGTTCCAGGGCGTCCGACACCGTGCGTCTCGTCGAGGAGGCATAGCCCACAGCGGCGGAGCGTGTGGACACGACGGAGGGACGAGGGGGAGGCAGTGGCCGCGGCAACGGCGAGCGGTGGTGTCGGTGGCGTTCGGTCATGAGAGAGAGAGATGTCCAGGGGAGGAGGGAGAGCGAGAGAGAGTGGAAGAGGACCGGGGCGTCGCGTGGCGATGTTCGGGGCATCCAGACGAGGAGGGGAGAGGGTAGGCAGGCAGGGAGGGAGGAGGTGGCCGGGCGCGTGGCCGCGGCCGGCTGTGGCGCGGGCACGCAGCTGCTTGGCGAGGGGGAGGAAGACGACAAAGGAGGAGGCCAGGTGGGCTGGGCTGGCCAGCTGGGCCGTCCAGGCCGCACAGGACCGGGCTGCACAGGAGCTAAGCGCCAGGTAAGTTTTTTCCTGTTTTGTTTCTTTTTCTATTTTCTGACATTTGTTTGGTTTAATAAAAAATACTAAACCATTGTATTTTCTTATGCCAATTTTTATAGAAGCTAGTTATATTATTCTAGAGCTCCTTTATAAATGGCATAATTTTTGGACAATATTATATATATATATATATAACAATATATATCCAAAGCAAATGATTGCTGCATTAATTCCAAATGCCCAAAATAAATACTTATGAGGTCCTAAAAATATTGGTTTGATTTTTATCTCTGTCCAATATTTTCAGAGAGCAACATGAGCATTTTCTTGGACCTTTTTGGAACAATTTTTATTTGGGTCATTTCCAAAATGATTCTGAGGGTTTCACAAATCCCCATTTCAAATTTAAATGGAATTTAAACATGATGCACAAGTGACTAGCTAGTCTAGGTCATACCAGAGCTAGGGATGTGACAGTGAGTGAGTAGGGATTGCCATGCAACGGATGCACTAGAGCTATAAATATATGAAATCTCAACAAAAGAAACTAAGTGGGGTGCATCCAACTTGCTTGCTCACGAAGACCTAGGGCACTTTTGAGGAAGCCCATCATTGGAATATACAAGCTAATTTCTATAATGAAAAATTCCCACTAGTATATGAAAGTGACAACATATGAGACTCTCTAACATGAAGATCATGGTGCTATTTTGAAGCACAAGTGTGGAAAAACAGATAGTAGCATTGTCCCTTCTCTCTTTTTCTCTCATTTTATTTTTTTCCTCATTTTTTTCTTTTCTTTTTCTTTTTTTATTTGGCCTTCCCTTTTTTTTCTTGTCCTTTCTCTTTTTTTTCTTCCCTTTTTTTTT